>NW_024426885.1:44433850-44615758 GCF_017311325.1 Ursus maritimus
TTTTTTTTTTTTTTTAATTTTTCTAGACAGAGGTGGGATATTATGTTCCAGGTACAAATATATGAGCCATCCATTTTATCCATTTCTTCAAGGAATGATGAGAGGTTCAGAATGGTTACATTTTACACCCTATAGGGAAATATCAGAAAGATGCATTGGGCTTTTGTAAAGTGAAAGGACCGTATTGTATTCCATAAGGAATGCAAGGCATACTTGAATCTAGTCAAACCAGACCTGCTTTTTTGGAAACTGAGCATCATTGCTTGGTTGCCTAATTTACCTGTAATGAATAATCTTGTTTCAAGTTCCTAAGAATTCTGTCTTCTGTAAAATATTCCCCACCTTTCCCTACTCAAACTCTTATCATTTTTTTACCTGGATAACTGTAAGCATCTTCTGTCTCTGCCAACACCTTGATTTCAGTCTTGAGACACCCTTATGAGAGGACCTAGTTGAGCATTTCTAGACTTCTGGCCAACAGAAACTGTGAGAGAATAAAATTATATAGTTTTAGCCTGCTCAGTTTGTTACAACAGCAATAGAGAATTGATCCACTACTGTCAGTTTTATGTAAGAAAGTTTGTGTTGTAAAAGAAAAGTAATGTATGGGGTGCCTGGGTGGCTCAGTCGTTAAGCATCTGCCTTCTGCTCAGGTTGTGATCCCAGGGTCCTGGGGTCAAGCCCTGCATTGGGCTCCCTGCACAGTGGGTCGCCTGCTGTCTCTCTCCCACTCCTCCTGCTTGTGTTCCCTCTCTCACTGTCTCTCTCTCTGTCAAATAAATAAATAAAATCTTTAAAAAAATAAATAAAAATTTTAAAAAATGTAATTCTCAATGCGAGCACATTAGGGAATATAGCAAAAGCCTGGGCCAAAGGTAACAGTATTTTGGATTATTGTAGTGGGAGTAGAAAAACAGAAAATTGTCGGATTTGAACGTTGGGAAGAGTGAGCTTCCAAGCTGGTGGTAGATCATATATTCTAGGAGAGGAAAAGTAACATGTCCACAATTAGTCTTTGGAGTCAAGCTTAAGCAACTGGTAAATGCTGTCTTCAGCCAAGGAGAGGGGTACCCTCTAGGGAGCATAGGCTGAGTGGGAAAGATTTTCTGCCATTCAACTGACTGACTGACTATATATATACAGTTATATATATCCGATGTTCTTTATTTTTAGCTATAAAAACGTTCCAACGCCTTTTTTATATTTCAACCTCTGAAAATTACAGATTTGCCCTTGGTTTTCTACAAAAATTAGCAACTCTTTAAATTCATTTATACCATTCAGAAGTACATATCTTCAAACTAATAACCAGGGGAGATTAAATATATTTTTTAAATATTCAGGGTGACATATTTATCTAGAGAAATTCTCCCCAAATACATTTACCTGTGGGAAATGTAATGGGAATCAAGCCCAGGGAACTGTATATCAACCATGGTCCAATTATCCAGTTTTCTGAGTTGAACAGTTTAGTGCCCGTCAAAACATGAGACTATTTCACTTGGCTTGGCATGGCTTGGTTTGGCTTATAACAATAACAATAATTAATATAATATAATATATTAATGACAACATATTATATAATATATTATATAATTAATATATAATTTTATTATATATAATTCACATATTATATCCTATAAAGTGATATGCTATATTAATTATATCATTATAATATTATCTTTATTATACAATATTAATTCTATGTGAGACATGTGTTATATATTATATATGAGATACATATATATATATGAGATATCTATGTTATATTAAATGTTTTATTGGTCTTAGCAGTTCTTTCCTTTTGCCATTCTTTCCATTGATTAGAGACCCTTGGAAATGGGAGAGTGTAAGGTTAAGGGAATACTCACTGGTACTAGTTTTCATTTGAGTCATGCATTGATTTGGTGGTTGTATGATTTCGGGAAGTGATCTCTCTGTACTTCAGTTTATTCATACATACAATGGGGATAAAATAATAACTCAGTGCATTCTTGCTTAGTTCTAAATGAGTTAATGCATACAAACCCTTAGCACAGAATTTATCACCTAGAAAGCATTCGGAAACATTTTTGTAACTATCCTAAGGATTATCTGATCAAACCTATTTAATTGACAGATGAAGAAATTAAAATACAGATGGTGAAATCTTTATGCATACTCACATGCACTAAATCTGGGTTGCCTGAATCCTAACCGAGAACACTGAGATACCAGACTGCTAATCCATGTCTTTGTTTATGCTTGAAAGTAGCGCGAATCAGAATCACCTGGAGCTGAAACCCAGGTTACCAGGCTCAACCCTCAGAATTTCTTATTCAGTAAGGGTTCTAGCAAGTTCTCCCGTGCAGCTGCTGTGCTGACTCAGGCATCACATTGTGAGAATTAGTGCCGATGAGGCAAAGAGACCAGTTGAGAGTGTATCTCAAAGTGTGCTGACATCAAGGATTTAAGGGGTGAGATAGATCAGAACTTAATGACCTATGGGAGGTGGGAGAGAGGGATGAATGTTGAGATGGCTGTTTTGGACGGATAGGAAAATGTTTTTAATTTCGATTAGGGAAACAGTGGGAGTAATGGTATGGGAGGTGATTGTGGGCTTAATTTAAGATGGGCCAAATGAGGTGAGGTGCATGTAGACTGAAAAAGAGGAAGAAGCGCTAAGTAATCAGTTAAAAATTTCAATCTCTAACTTTGGCAAAAGCACTGAGCGAAGTTAAAGCTTGTAGTTGTGTATATATGTGATCATTGAAAGTGTGGAAGTGAAGGAAACTGTGTATACACGGAAAAAGAGGGGTCAGAATATGAAGGTCACTGTTGAATAGGAGCACAGAGTAGGTACAATGAGAGACTAAGAAATGTTTGTCAGACACAGAATTAGGGGAGAGCAGTAGGGTGAACGTCCAGACATGAATTTCATGAAGATCTTGGTCCCCATAAGCAGAAACTGCATCTTAGAATACGGGGGACGGGGAGGGGGGATTACATCTATATGACTTTAGGGTTTCAAAAAATTCATGGGATGGAAGCCAGACAGGAGGTGACATGTCCTACCAGTGATTTTGCTAGGGAGCTGCGACAGCTTAATTAAAAGAAGAAATTAGATTATGTCCAACTCTGGATTTACTCCAAAACTCCAGTCACAGTCTCATTTGCCTACTGAATCTCTCTCCTTGGATGTCTCACATTTAAGGACCTCTTGAGTCTTTCAGGTCGATGTTACTTAAAAGTTGAAAAGGTCCACAGATAAACTGATTATTTGAGCTCATTCGCAAGCTGACAATGGCATGGAACGTCCAAACCGGAAATCTGAAAACACAAGTAGGCTTTTTTCTATCACTATCAAACCCCAGTTCCTAATGATTACCATAATGATTCTGCCACTCTAGCAATTATTATACCCATGTTTACCACCTGCCTGATGCCACCAGCTTAGTTGGATTTAAGTATGGCTTGTATTTCTGCAGTTGTCACTCACCGTGTTACTCTGCTTCTAACTCCAGTCCCTTCTAATCTGTCAATCACACAGTTGACAAGGTGATCTTTCTAAAAGGGAAAACCCGCTGCTGCCACTGACCTTGGGTAAATTCAAAACGGTTTCACCTATCCTACAAAGTCTTCCTTTCCTCCCCAGCTTTAGTTTACATTACAATTCCTTTCACAATGTGAACTACTTAAAGATAAAAATAGTTTCTATACTACAATAAGAGCTGATATTTCGTTTCCACTGTGTCATAAACTCTGATAAGTACTCTTTATACATTATAATATTTAATCCTTAGCGTGTCCCACTGTACCCCATTTCTGCCCCTCTAGGCCACCAAACAAATTAAGATCTCAGACACTATTCCTAATGCCCAGGCCCAACTTAAGTAGGGCCATCCAGAATAGATAGCCAGGTCTTAGAAGCTTAGACCCAGTTCTATTATTGATTAGGACTTAATGGAAGGCACAATTTGGGAAGCTGGCATTCATGTCTATCATCTCATATTCTGGGGTCAGGCTAAAAGGAAATATCATCTAAAAATAATATACCAGTTAGATGAGAACTGGAAGAGGATTTGCATTTTCAATTCTGTGAATAAATTTCAACAACTTTTGGTATTATGCATTTTTATTGTAGATGAAGAAATAAACAGGACATTTAGGTGACTGCACAAATATATATAGATTAAATAGGATTCAGACAGAGCCATTTGTATGTTTTTATAATTTACTTTTTATGGTTTTCAATATTTTTTAAATTGAGTGAAAATCTAATTGTGAACTACATATATCTTATGAGTATAGTACAATGAGCTTTGGCCCATGTAATCCACATCCTAATCTTGATTGCTATTACAATGCTTGGTCAGAAATTTTGAAGTCAGGTAGTATAAGTCTTTTGTTTTTCTTCTTCCAAGCTGTTTTGTCTAATTTAGGTGATTTGTATTTCCATGTGAATTCTAGAATCAGCTTGATAATCTCTACAAAAAAAAAAAAAATCCTGCTGGGATTTTCATTGGTATTTCGATTAATTTAAAGACAAATTTAAGATAATTGACATCTTTATACTATTGGGACATCCAATCCATAAATATGGAGTACCTTCTTATTCAGTTAGGTTGTCTTTAATTTCTATTAGAACTGTTTTATAGTTCTCAATGTAGAGTTCTTTAAAGTATTTTATTAAATTTATTCCTAAGTCCTAAATGCTTCTGAATATTATATATTTAAATTTCTTGTTATAAATTGTTTATTCATAACCTATGGAAATATGATTGATTTTTATATATAATTGGTGTTGTATATTGAGACCGTGTCTTGTAATATTGCTAAATACTAGTCCCCCCAGCCCTTTTGGATTCCTTGGGATTTTCTAAATACACTATCAAATCATTTGCAAATAAAAACAATTTTATTTCTTCCTTCCTAACTGTAATTCCTTTAGTTTACTTTTCCTACCTTACTGAACTAGCTGGAACTTATGGCACAATGTTGCATAAAAGTGATACCAGTAGACGTTTGTTTTCTCATTATTGATCTTAACAAGGAAAGCCTGCTGTATTTTGCCTTAAATATAGTGTTAGCTATAGGCTTCACATACCCTGTTTCAGACTGAAGAAGTTTCCATTTAGGAAACTGAGATATTTTATTTTGAAAGCATGTTGAATTTTGTCAAATGCTTTTTCTGCATCTTGTTAGATTATCATATGATTTTTTTTAACCAGTTAATGTGGATAACTACCCTGAATAACTTTCCAACATTAATTATATTCTTATCATAAACCCTACTTGATTATACATTTTGTATCCTTTTTATGTATTGTGTAATTGGTTTTCTAATATTTTAAGTTTATTCTTAATCTATAGTAATGAGGCTGTTAGGTCTATAATTTTTGTTTCCTGTAATGTCCATTTTTGGTCTCACAGTTTCACTGGTCTTATGGAGTAGGCAAGTGTGCTTCCTCCTTTATTTTTCGAAGTAGTTGTGTTAGGTGGGCATTATTTCCTTCAACACAATTCACCAGTGAAACTATCTGTCCCTGGAGGTTTTATGTATTAGAATTTATTTTAATTACAAATTTAATTTCTTTAACAGATATAGCACATTCCTATTTCCTATTTCTAGGTGTGTTAATTTTGATAAGTTGTTTTTAAAAATTCTGTCCATTTCTTGTAACTTTTTGAATTTATTAACATAAAGCTGTTCATGATATTCAAGCATTATCTTTTTTATTCCTGAGGAATAGTAGTATCTTTTATTTCTAACATTGCTATTTTGTTTTTCTTTATCTTTTTCTTCATCTGTCTTGCTTGGAGGCTTAACAGTTTTGAACTCTTTCCAAAGAAGGGACTTTGCAGGGGGTGGGGTGTCTGGGTGGCTTGGTTAAGCTAAGCATCTGACTCTTGGTTTCTGTTAAATTCAACTTCTGAACCTTCTAGGCACTGGTTTCTATTATCTATTTTTTGTTGTTATTTTGATTGTGTTCACTTTTTCTGCATCTTTTTACATATTTCTAGCTCTCTATATATCTAATTATATATTTTATGCTAAATACTGAAATACGTTGTAGAATTATATTGTTTCCTTTAAAGAACATTATTTTATATTCTGGCAGACAGTTGTATCCCTGGCTGATTCTTTTGGTTGTCAAAGTCTATTTTTGTTCTTTGTTAACATTGCAGAGGTCTCTTTTGGTTTTTTGTTTTGTTTTGGTTTGTTTGTTTAAAGATTTTATTTACTTATTTATTTATTTGACAGAGAGAGAGAGAGAGCCAGTGAGAGAAGGAACACAAGCAGGGGGAGCGGGAGAGGAAGAAGCAGGCTCCCAGCAGAGCAGGGAGACAATACGGGGCTCGATCCCAGGACCCTGGGATTGTGCACTGAGCCGAAGGCAGACACTTAATGACTGAGCCACCCAGGCACCCCTCTTTTGGTTTTGTTCTTAGAGAATGGCCCAAACTCTATGACATGTCTCCAATTTCCAAAGATTATGACCTATCTGGAATTGTAACTGAATGGCCAAGGCCACTGGAGTCTCTCTGCTCTGGCTGGAGCACTGAGCTTTCAGCCTCATAGAATCTCCTTTCTTCTGGGCTTAATGGAGTATTGCTCTGTTCATACACAGCCCAGCAGCTTTCAGCTCTCCTAAATCCTGCCCCACAAATTCTGACTGCTTCAGCATTACAGAAATCGAATGTCTTCTACCTCCATTTAACAAAAATGGCCCTCTACTTGGGCTTCTCCACCTTGCAGCAGAGTAGGGGAAATACCCTTAATTAGAGAACAGGGCAAATTCCTGAGCTTCTTTTAAGAATTACAGATACAGGCTTCCTGCTTTTTCAATGTCATCCATGAAAATAGTTGCCTTGTTATGTTTTGTCCAGCTTTCCAGTGTGTATGGCAGAAGGGCAAGTTCAGTGCCAGTTACTGAGCATAGCTAGAGGTTGAAGTCTCCCTCAAGCAGACACAGTTGACTTCAAGTAAATGGTTTTCCATGATACGTTCCAAGAACTGTCATCTAAGCCCTCCTAGTACTTCAGACTCTGAAGACTCTGGGAGAAATCTGTTCCCTTGCCTTGTCTGGCTTTTAGAGGCCGCCTGCATGTGTTGGCTTTGGCTCCTTCTTCCATCTCAAAACTAGCAGCATAACATCTTCAAATCTACATCACATCATTCTGACACTCTGCTTCTGCTTTCACATCTCTTTCTTTCTCTGACCCTTTGGCCTCTCTCTGTTAAGGGCCTTTAGGATTCTATTGAGCCCAGCTGGATAACCAAGATAATATCCTGTTCTCAAGATCCTTAATCACATCTGCAAAGCCCTTTTGCCACATAAGGTAACATGTTCACAGGATTTGACACCATTATGACAGGTGGAGATAAAATGAGCACCCAAACCAGGAATGTAAAGAGTCACATTGGTAAGAATGATTTGGCCTCTTTTGGTGATTAAGAAGAAACTAGATAAGGAGGTTCCTCTTCACTTATTTGAATCTTTGCACAAATGTTTCTTTTCTTTTTTTTCTTTTCTTTTCTTTTCTTTTCTTTTCTTTTCTTTTCTTTTCTTTTCTTTTCTTTCTTCCTTTCTTTCTTTTTATTATTGGGGGGGATGGCAGAGGGAGAGGGAGAGAGAGAATCTTTAAGTAGGCTCCATGCCCAGAGCAGAGCCTGCTGTGGGGCTCAATCTCATGACCCTGAGATCATGACCTGAGCTGAAATCTGAAGTCAGACGCTTAACCGACTGAGCCACCCAGGTACCCCCTATTTTTTTTTTTTTTTAGAGGTTTCTGTTTCTTTCTCATTCCTTTTCAAATAGTCCGAATCAGAGACTATAAACCTATAGGTAATTAAAAGAAAAGAAAAGAAAAATCTTCATATGTAAGTTCCCAGGCTCTGGGCAAAAAATACATCAGCAGTAAAACTCCCAAACTATTTAGATATTGAATGAGAGATTTTGATGATTTCTAGATGGTCGGATTTAGAACTATTCCATTGAGCAGCAAAAGCATATTGGCACCTTTACTCTTGTTTCCCAAGTTTCTGGAAGCCTGTTTGAGTCTATTGCCTTCTTCCTGCTCATTTCTTATAGAACCTAGTTGTCCATCAAGTTGATATGTTATAACCTTACCAGAATTTGGACTATATGCATGAATGCTAATGATCCAAAGGAATATGAAAACAAATGAATGCATCTAGTTGAAACTATACAAAAATGTATATGGCCATCGATATGGGATAGAAATTAAATAAGCAGAAGGAAAATATGGTAGGCAGTAGATATTTTCTGATTTTATTTATTCCTTTAACTTTTAAGTCAAGAATTCTTATTGGATTCCTAATACGTATCTTATGTTATGATGGGTACTAAGGAGTCAGATTTTAAAAATACAACTTCTACCTTAAGGAAGCTGGGCAAATTGGCAGACAAGACAAACAACAACAATTACAAAATATATGACAGTTGTTTATGAAGGCTTTCACATAAGGTATAATTGTAAATCAGAGATAGGGCTTTTAATAAAGACTGATGTGTCATAGGGCCTCCAAATAAAATTAAGTCTTAACGAAAGTATAGTGGTTCTTCGTGTAAGGTTAGGGAATGATTTGTGAAACAGAAAACAGGGAAGTACAGAAGTATGGAGTCAAATCAACGTAGAGATAAACTTGGGGAAGTGTTTCTCATTGAGGATGACTGAAAAAGGCTCTGTGTGGTGAAGATTGGTAAAATGACACTCTCAGCCAAGAAGAAATATAGAGAATATGTTAAAAACTTGGGTTTCGAACTATTTCCTTTAATATTAACTACCGACTTTTATAATACATAAAAATAATCAAAGAAGATGGTTGCTGAGTATTAGAGCCATGGCATCTCTGTAGCTCCTTAAATGGGAGGTAGGCTCATGAGCACATTCCTTTACTCCTCACAGTACCTTCTGCACTGTCTTGGAGCTACCATTGCATCTTGAGCCATAAAGATTTTCATTTCCTTCCATTGGACTGATACCAAGGAAGAACAAATTCTTGAAGCTAAGGAACACCATTTTGATGATGTATTCATATTTAATTTTAAGTTCCGTTTAGAAGTCATGTGGCATTTTCTACTTATTTTATTGGATCGAACACAACTCCTAGTATCCAGGGGGCATTATCAACATTCACTTATTCTTTAAAATGCCACTCTCCATTGGCAATCTCATCTCCCCACCTGCAAACTAAATATAAAGTATTAGGAAATGAAAACTTTGTTGACTGTGGTAGCATGAATTAGTCATCGAAGGTTTTCCTTGAAGAGTGGAAAGAAGTCAGCCTTTAGAGTCAAACAGATCTGGTTTGCATCCCCGCTTTGTTGGTTTGCCTCCCAGCTTTGTAACTTTAATATATGACCATCAGCTGATCATTTCACTTCCCTGAATTCCAGTGTCTTCATCTTTGAAATTAGGATAATAATGTCTGCCTTGTTTAGGTATTGTGTGGTATGGAAACAACATACGGACAGCATGTAACACTAATTATTCAGTAAGTGGCAGCTATTATTATCATTATGGTCATTTTCCACATTGAAGAATTTAGTCTCTTTCCCTTAAAAAGTATTAATCTCTAATCCCCTTTATAAAGCATCCCCATAAACTTGAAGGAGTGGGCAGTCACTGAAATAATTACATGCATGCACTTTCCTTCTGCCAGCTATTCCTAGTGATTAAACATATTTGCATATGCAAATTAAAACACTGTGTACTCATTACTTTAAATATGTCTTTCATTAGGTAAATGAAATGCTTATTGAAGATGATATAAGGCTAAAAGCAGAATATTGTCAAAACAAGTTACAGGATGATTTTTTTGAATTTATTTTTTAAGTATGGCAACACCACTTTTACTTTTAACCATGTTAGATAGATAAATAGATAACATAGTTAGATAGATATTACCTATATTACCTGGTTAAAAGTAAATCAAATATATATAATAATATTTATTTTTTTCAATATCTTTTGTCAGTATATATACTAGTCTATAACTAAATTCCACTAATAATTATGGTTCTTCTAACAGCATTATAGATGTGATTTAAATTTTCTGTAATGCCATTCTAATTATACAAGAAGAAATCAAGTATTTTCTCTTATGCTTGACCACAGGATAAAACAGAAAAATAGACAAGGTCAGAAAATGCCCTCTTTGAAAACTGAAGCCAATAAAATTCTATTAAAAAAAAAAAAGTACAAAATGGGAGGGCTGCCTGGCTGGCTCAGTCAGTTAAGCATCTGCCTTTGGCTCAGGTCATGATCTCAGGGTCCTGGGAACAGAGCCCTTTGTAGGACTCCCTGCTCAGCAGGGAATCTGCTTCTCCCTCACCCTCTGCCCCTCCCACCTACTCATGTGTGAGCACTCGCTCTCTCTCAAATAAATTTTTAAAAGATGAATAAATAGTACAACAAAGTATCCATCTACAGAGCATCTCCACCAAAAAGACTTGAAAATTTCCCAAATGTTATCAAAATAATTGGAATCGCTAGTTTTCATTGACTCTCGCAACACCTCAGTCAACGTCTCCCGTACTGATTCTGTCTCAACATATGCACGCTTTCATTTACCTTCCTTATTACTGAAATAAGCAAGCATGTCTTCTGGTCTCCCCTCCTCCCAGGTGACTGCCTGAACTCTTTCCTGATGATCTTCTATATACTTTCATATATAAATGCTGGCCCTATGTTCGTGCTTTTCTGTCTTCTCAGCTTTCTTGGAGGAATCTACATTAACTACTTCCCAATTTCCCATGTCTCAACCAGAAGCCCTCAACTCACCTGTGCTCCTCCCTTTTCCATAGCTTTTCCCATCTCCAATCTAAACCATTCCATACTTAATGACCTGTTCTGGTTGGAGAATACAGTTGTAAAGAAGAACCAGTTGTTCCTTATTAATTTAATTTATACATTTAATGTGCCAAGCCCCACACAACTTGCTTTTTATTGTTGGTTATGAGGTTGACTGCCTGTTGTGGGGTCCTTTTTTTGGGAGTTAAATACCCTCATGTGCAGGCCACATTATCCTGCTAATAAGGGTCATCTTTTTTTTTTTTTTTTAAGATTTTATTTATTTATTCGACAGAGATAGAGACAGACAGTGAGAGAGGGAACACAAGCAGGGGGAGTGGGAGAGGAAGAAGCAGGCTCATAGCGGAGGAGCCTGAGGTGGGGCTTGATCCCATAACGCCGGGATCACGCCCTGAGCCGAAGGCAGACGCTTATCTGCTGTGCCACCCAGGTGCCCCAAGGGGTCATCTTCTTGGAGTGAGTCATTTTCTAATGGTGGTTCCTTGGACTTTGCCATTCCAGTACGAGATTATCACAGCCATACCTGAGAACACTAAAGATTTCATGTAAGCAACACACATTAAACAGGAAAGATAGGGGAAAGGAGATGAGAGTCTCTAGATATTCATTAGAGAATGAGAGAACGAGGGAGAATTTAACGGTGTCCTCTCAAGCAAGATGCCATCTGAATTCGCACCACCATTCCCTGCCCCTCACTGCGCTGCTTTGTTTGCTCCATTGATATTTGTCCTCCACCATGTTTTAAAAGGCTGTTGAAATTGATTAATTATGTAATATCTGAATCTCGTGAGTCTTTCACCTTGGATTTCTCACCTGGGAAAAGAACATCTGGTTTATTTTTCCTGTCTTTCATTTCTCTCTCTCTTTCTCTCTCTCTCTCTTTCTCTCTCTCGTTCTTTTTGTTCCTATTTTTTTTCTACTTTTCTCTCACCTAATTCTGCACCATCCCTTTCCTCTGAATTTTTAAATTCTGATTTGACTTCAGTCTGTTCGGGCATTAAAAGCTGTAGTGTAAGTGCACTACCATCTCAGAAGCTTTTATTGTCCTTGCTGCGTGCTCCGGAGCAAAGGCAACACAAAGTCGGACTAGTGTGATATTTGAAAAACAAATATGGCATATCACAAAGGATACTATATATGTGCTATTATTTCAAGGTCTCTGTAACTTCTCTATGGTGGTTTTTGGTTTTTAATCCCAAATAACTCAAGTATTCATCAAAAATATTTTGGATCTGTGTAGAACTCTAAAGTAGCCTGAAAGTTCCTAGGGAGTTGTTCTGTTCTTACTGAATTCTCATGAGGACAATATAAAACAGGGGAAAAAATTGGAAGCATCTCCCAAAATGTTTTGGATGGAGCAAAGTTGTACTCTCACAGCCTCAAACAGGTAATATGAGTTCTGTGCATTCCATCTGGAGAGAGGGTGTGAATCTGTGAATGCCTGATTCATAGTGCAGTCAACTTGCTCAGTGCCAAAGGCCCACAAAAGATCACTCTGCATGAAGGGAGTTCGGGAGATTTCTTGGGACAAATGTCCTGGAAGTGCAAATACACAGATCATGCCAGTTCTTCATTGTCAATATACATTAAAGTCTAGGTCCTCTGCCATCACTAATTCTGGAAATATACTTATTGAAAAAAAACTCATCCTAACTATGTCTAAGGCTCCCCAGAGATGTTGGATAATTTCTTGTCCTCACGTGAGTCTCTTTGCTTATAAACATCACTTTCTCTATTCTCCAACATTTTGGTGACAATGCAAACAAGGTTATAGCTAACATCCTCCAGAACAGAAAGACTTCAAGTGGTACTATTGAGCTCCATGTTATTTCCAAGAACAGGAACATTCTGGTCGGCTAAAACTTCTACCTGGGATTTTTTAAATGATGGCAATTTTTGCAGAGGTTAAAATCAAAATGATCCAGATTTTCCCCTTAGGTTTACATCTCACTCCTCTGTGAGGTTAGAACTGATGCATAAATAGGTAGAAATTATCCAGTAGGACAGGAGATCCAAAGAGAAGGAACACAGAGAAAAAGATTTATTTGGATGATGTAGATGCCAGCCAGAGCCCTAGATGAGAAGAAGCTTGCAGTCCTTCATGTAAATTTTCCCTCTAATATTGATTCTAAATGTTTTTGGGTGATTTTCATCATGTATTCCTTCTTTCATTTATTCAGTCATAATTTATTAAATGCTAACTCTGC
This sequence comes from Ursus maritimus, assembly GCF_017311325.1. NCBI lineage: Eukaryota > Metazoa > Chordata > Mammalia > Carnivora > Ursidae > Ursus > Ursus maritimus. Next base: position 44,446,879 of record NW_024426885.1, read on the forward strand.
ACTAAGGACATAAGGATGGGCTCACTTTCTATAAAAAGCTTATAGTCAAGGCATCAAACAGCCACTTTATCAAACACGTAGACTGTTGAGTCAGCCAATTACTGTAAGAAAACAAATGGCACAGTCAATTTAGGGTAATTTGAAGAGGGTTAGTTTACAAAGGGACTATTTATAGAGGTGCAGTCAGGGGGAAAACAACACTGATAGTTCAGCCCGCTGCAGCCGAGATAGTTGTTATCACCCAAAAAGATGAGAAGAATAAATGGTGAACAGAAACAGAAAGTAATAATTCCACAGAGGAGACAACCTTTAGAAAAGCCTTTGGTCAAGTAAAACAAAACAAAACAAACAAAACAGTCCAAAATAACTTTGAAGGAAAGCCAGGGAATAAAAAAAGATGTCATTCTTCCTCAGTCTCCTGGAGTGACTCTCATTGGCTGAAGCAAACCAGAAGAGAGAATAAGAAAGCCCATCCATATGTCTGTGCAAGGCTATCACCTAGGAAGTGAGCTGAAGGAAGAAAAGTGGAGTCTGCAGTGCAAGCGAAGACATCCGTTATAGTTTACCCTTGTACTGCATAACACCCTGTCTTTCCCTTTGTCTGGGGACAAGTTTTTAATAAAAAAAAATATATATATATAGTTAAGTTTCTGTTCCAGTGAGGGAGAGTATGGTCATCCCAAACTGTACCACTTTGGCATATGGATATTTTTGAGCTGAGGGCAATTAGGACCCAGTAGACTCACGAAAGATTCTGGTTGTTGTTGCTTTGTTTTGTTTTTTGTGTTCTGGGGGTTTTGTAGTTGTTGCTTTTTTCTTCTTTAACCTCTTCTTTAACTGCCTGAAAGAATTTAGATAGAGGGCCAAACTAGAGACAGCTTTTTCTATCAGCAACTTATCTGCATGGCATGGCAAACATTTGTTTACCAAACATTTTTTTCTTCTCACCTTTCTGTGAATTGCCTTCCTCCCCTCTGAAACCCCAGACCCTTCCCCCCTTCTCCTTAGCTAAGGATGGCAGATAAGCCTCAATTGCCTGACTGTCTTTGAGCTTCTCATGTCTTGGTGGCTCCTGTACTTATGAAATTAAATTTTACTTTTGTTGAACTGTCTTGTGTCAAATTAATTATTAGATGAGCCAAAGGGCCTAGAAGGGGAAAAAAAGAAAAGTTTTCTACCCCGACATCAGCCTCTACATTGTGAGATGAATCAGTTTGGTCCTACTAATACCTGAAACTTAAATCGTCTACTACTGGTGCTCTTGGCAAAACATCGTGGGGGGCGAAGGGGGAGAAAATGGTAATAGAAACATTAAGTAACATAAACTGCATCTGCTGTATTTAGTGCACAGCTCTGTAGAACATATATTTTATTGGGATCACATACAGCATCATATATCAGAAACATCTGTGTATGTTGCTGCTAAAATATTAAGAAGTCCACCACATACTTCTATCTCTTTCTTTATGGTGTACAGAGCAGGGTTTGGCAACTTATCTTTCACTCTGAAAGGGATATTCCATCATGCTCCAGACTACTACCTCCTTTGCAATGTTATCAACATGACAGCACCCTTAACTTCCTCTGGGTCTACTGAGTATATCAGTAATCTATCGCCTAGTAATGCTACATAACAAATAACAGCAAACTATCAGGGCATAATACAACAAACATTTCCTGCTAAGTTTACAGATCAGCTGGGGTGGCCCTGCTTTCTCCTGTGTCAGTGTGAGGGTGTCAGGTTTGAAGGGCAGCCCCTGCTACACAGCTATCTCATCCTTTCCCTGGTATTTAGTGTGTCAGTGGGGGCATGTTCTGGTGATGACAGACGAGCAAGATACCAGGGAGAAGCACACAAGGCCTCTTAAACTGTAGGTCAGAACGAACATTCTGTCATGTCTGCTGCCATGCCAGGGTAAGGGATGTGGTTGAGTCTAATGTCAATAGGTAGAAAAAATAGTCCACCTTTATGGAAAGAACACAAAAGTCACATGGCAAAAGGCTTAGAAAATAGGAGGGGTAAAAATTTGGGACAATGATGTCATCTACAACAAGGATCCAAAGGGTATATCATGTCATCAGTTACATGGACCAGCATTAAATTCTATGGGATGTCAAGAAGATTGAAGTCATTGCAGACTACCTATGACATAGAAGCTGGGATGTTGAAATAGCTCTGGGACATGACAAAAGTCATGTACTGCTGTCTCTGCCATTAAAACTAAAAGTACTACTACATTTCTTAAATAAGATCTTGTAACTTATATGGTGGATAGGCGATTTCTTCCTCTACTGTTTGATCTAGGCTATGTTAGGGTCTAACCTTTCTTATAAAGGAGAAGCAAAAGAATGATACAGGCGAGCTTGTAAGGCAACCTCCCAGCTGTAGAGTTTGGAAAGCTCTTTTGCAAGAGAGAGCTGCTTTCCTCAAATGAGGAAAGAGCTGCTTCTGCCAGAAGAAATTTTACAGAAAATTTTACAGAAAAATTTCGAGACTCAAGCTTTCAGCTTTATCTACATCTGCCCAAATATCTCCATCTCTTTTCTCAGAATATCCTATTTTTTCTTGACTTAGTTTGAAAGACTTGATGAGATTGACTTGGTGCAACTTTCATCATTATTGTGTTACTGTCTGCAACTCTTATGCCCAGACCGTGGACTGGATCTAAGTCATTTCTGTCATGTGACTGCAGAAAATAGGGGTTTGTCAAAGCTACCGTGGAGCACTCAAGTTTTCGTACGTATTTTTAGTTATTTGTAGATTTTATTTTCTCTTTGCTCTTAACAGTTGCTCTCTAGCATTATTAGAAAGCTTATGATTCCACAAGTTTATAGTTTCTATTCTTGCCATAGCAGCTAATGATCCCATTCAATGACCCTCCAGTACCTTGCCTTCTACCTGCTTTGCATCTAATATCACTACCACTGATACTGTGATTACTCATGATGTAATTATACGCACTAGATAATTAATATCCCATTTCCTCCTGTACAAAATAGATTAACTCTGTACCCTCAAATATATGATTAATTAAAAATCAGAATCTCACTTTAGAGATCCGTTTCCTGAAGCCTCTTATGAAACCCATTACTGTATCAGTCGAGGTCTCAACAGAAAACAGATGGCATATTCAAATTAGGATCATTTTTTCAAAAGTTTGTTTATAAGATTGTGGTAGATTTAAAAGGGTTATCAATTCTTTGAAACTCCATTTCCACTCTCTTTGACTTTGGACTAGCCTGTGACAACTTTGATCAAGAGAGTATGGCAGAAAATGATGCGATTTGAGTTCTGGGCCTAGCCTTTGAGAGGACGAGCAGCTTCTATCTTACTTTATCCAAATCCCAGACCACTGTTTAAGAAGTAATGCTAGCCTGCAGGAAAGACCACATAGATGCTCTGAGACCATGTCGAAAGAGACACGGGCTCAGGCAGCCCACCTTTCCAACCATCCCAAAGGGTTGGAAATGTTAGTGAAACCTTAGACATCCCAGATAAGAATAGTTACCCGGTTAATACCACTGGTTAAAGTCACGTGGTGCAGAAGAACAGGCCAGCTAAGCCCTGCCCGAATCCCTGACCCACAAAATTGTACAGAATAACATAACAGTTGTTTGAATCCACTAATTCTGTGGGTGGTTTGTTACGCAGCAACCAGTAAGAGGAACGGATTTGGTGCCAGGAAACGGGTCCCTATCCTGACAAAAAACAAGCCTATGTTTGACATTGGCTTGGAACAATTTGCAGAATGGAAGCTGGAAGTCGCTCAAGAGAGCCTGTGCAAGTTGGGAGGGCTTCGTGGAGGCTGCTAATGAAGGCTTCGAGGACATAGGAAAATGTTTTTAAAGACTGAAGGAAAAAAGACCCTTGTGACAGGAGGTAACAGCACTTTGCCATTGGGAGCATGGAAAATATGCAAGGTATTTCACATACTTGTGGAGGCTAGAAAATCTAGAAAGTGGTAACTTGCATTTTCTAGCTACCTATGAGAAGGGAGGGTTTTAAGAAGAGAGAGAAACTAAGAGGAAATTTTAGTCTTTAGTTTTTAAGCAGAATTTAGAAAGCATGTAGCTTTCTAAAGCATAAAGCTTTCTAAAGCTCTAGAAGCTTTCTAAGCTCTAGCAGTAAGAACTGGCCTCAAGGCAAAATTCCAATCCGGGGCATTAAAGGATGACCTCAGGGTAAAGATAAAATCAGGGTGTGGCTCTAAGACCCTTATTAAGACCATAAAAAGACTTAGCTTTTAAGAGTATTACAATTATGCCATATAGGTGGCTTCAGGGATAAATGAGGGCTTCTAAGAATACTAAGCACAGTGTTCCTGCTGTGGGTTGAACTGCGGTCTCCTCAAATTCCTATGTTGAAGTCCTAACCTGAAGTACTTCAGGAGTGTGCCTTATTTGGACATACTCTCTTTACCAAGTTACAATGAGGTCACTACGGTGGTCCCTAATCTATTATGACTGGAGTCCTTATAAAACAGATAATTTGGAGACAGACTCACACACAGACATGTGAGTGTCAAGGCAGCAATTAGAGTGATGCCTGCATAAACCATAAACACCAAAGATTACCTGCACACCACTGAACACCACTGAAAGTCAGGGGAGAGGCAGGGAACAGACTTTCCTTACAGCCCTCAGAAGGAACCAACTCTGCCTTGATCTTGGACTTCTGGCCTCCGGAACTGCGGACAGTAAATGTTGTTGTTGAAGCTACCCGGTCTGTGGTACTTTGTTAAGACAGCCTGGGCAAATTAATAGAGCCCCACATCAACCTCACAGGGAGCCCAGGGATAGGAAAGGTTATCTGTGAGAGATTTGTGAGCGCAGTGTGTCTAATGAAGTGAGTTACAATTTGACAAGAAAGGAAGCCAAAACATTTTTTAAATGACTCAGACTGGAAGGGACAGAGACAGAACAAAATGAAAAGAAAGATCTATTAGGGGCAGGTAGGTAATAAGCTGAGTTCTCAGCTGCAAACACCAGCCATTTCTTATGGGAAAGGATGGGTGATTCACAGGGTGGAGACAAAAGCCACAGGGAATCATCCCCAGGAATTGGGACTGAGCCTTAATTAAGAGTTGACCAGATGTGCCCTGCTGGGTTTTTTGAAATTATTATGGATCGGTTAACTGTTAGGTGCCTTCCGTTCCCCCTCTTTTGGAATAGAGATGTTGATTATGATTATCGTGGTGTTGGTTTGCTTGTTTGTTTGTTGTCACCCCATTGTAAGTTTTGACATGTGAGTAGAAAACATCTATTTTTCCTACTAGGAGGAACCACATTCAAAGAACTGCACTCAAGGAGTTTCCTTTACCTGGGCCTAAGTGAAATGAGGAGACCCTGAACTTTAAGCCAATGTCAGAATGGGATGAGACTCTGGGGCTCTTAGTGTTACCAGACGAAAGAGTGGTGGGCAGCAGACAAAGTTTATTGAGCTATAGTAAAGTGATAGTACAAAGCTCTGGAAGAGGGAGGGGACCTGAGAGGGTTGCCACTAGAGTTTCTAAGTCTAGGGGTTTTTATGGGCTTGTTGGCAGACTGTTTTAATCTGATTAACCCTCCCTGAGCCTGTCATCCAATCAGGTTTTTGTCACGTGGAAAAGGGTGGAGGGCTCCTTCTAGGGTGGGTGTAAAATCCTCTTAAGGGTGGTTTCCTCTTAGAGTGGGGGCCCCTTGTCCATGCTTGCTTTCTTCCAACTATCCTTCATCATTAGAAGAGGGTGAGAACATTCTGCAGGTTGTAGGAATATGAATAAATTGTGGCCAGAACATGGACTGAGGTAGGTTCGAAATGGCCACACATACTTTGAGATAACCGCCGTTGAAAGGTGAGGTCTTTTCCCTTCCCCTTGAACCTGTGAACCCTGTGACTGCTTTGACTAAAAAACTCGATAGAAATTGCATGTTGCCAGTTGGTAGGTGAAAGAGACATACAGGCATCTCCTTCTATATGCAGCATATATAATATCCCTCCCTTAAGTGTGAGTAGGACTGTGGATATGATAGGTTATCACTCTGGTGATTCTATTACATATTGAGGGGAAGGGATTTTGCAGATGCAATTAATACACCACAGAAGTTGATTTTGAGTTAGTCAAAAGGACACTATCCTGGGTGAGCCTGAGATAATCAGGTAGATCTGAAAAGGGAGAGGTCTTTTATGAAGAGATTCAAATCATTAGAGAAATTCTCTTGCTGGTTCTTGAAGCTGCAGCGAGCTGTGTTGTCAGCGGGCGTATATGGCATGAGACGCACGGCACGCAGGAGCCCCTGAGTGATAGTCGACAGGAAAACAAGAACCTTGGTGCTATAACCACAAGGAAGTGAATTCTGCCAAAAACTTTAATGAACTTCAAGAGGATCCTGAGCCTCAAATGAGACCCCAAACCCACCAATATCTTGATTTCAGCCTTGTGAGACCCTAAGCAGGGAACCTGCCATGCTGTGCCTGGACCTCTGACCTACAGGTCTCTGAAACAATAAGTTTGTGGGGTTTTTTAAGCATAAATTTGTAGTAATTGATTACACAGCAATAGAAAATGAATATTGATTTTGACATCAAAATAGGTTGCGGCTGTAACAAGTGCCTAAAATATGTTAGCAAGTTTGCAACTAGGCGATGGGTAGAGACTGAAGAGTATTGGAGTGAATTAGAGAAATTCTCAGGTGCCTTGGACATACTGTTAATAAAAATATGGACATTAAGGATGCTACCTGTAAGGATTCAGAAGGAAATAAAAACATTACTGGAAACTGAAAGAAAAGGACCTTTGTTATGTAGCATCAGTAATCTCCTAGAATTGTTCCTGCAGCTATGTTGACAAAACTCATAAGTGATGAGTGAAAATATATAACTGATGAGATTTCTAAGCAAACTGTGGAAGATTCCACCTGATTTCTTGCTGCTTATAGTAAAATGTGAGAGACATAAATTGAAGGAAAGGTTATTAAACAAAAAAGAAACAGGACTTAATAATTTTGAAAATTTTCAGCCTCTCTAGGTAACAAAAATGCTAAAAATAAAATGCCAAAAGTAAAATAATATTGCCAAGAGTATGGCATAATAGTATGGCTGAATGTTCTGTGTTCTTTTATATGATGGTCAATCGGGTGGCCACAAGAGGAGACAAGAGGCTCAGGAAAACAAAAGCTTATTATATTTGCAGGTCCTAGAAAGAGGGTCACCACATGCCACACAGGGTCACAGGGGAAGCACCAGGTTTGAGTCAGGTGGCAGAATGGAGGAGCAAGGGGGAAGTTTAGGTCAGAGACTTCATTGGGATTTCTGCAGGAAAGGTAAGGCAGGACAGAATCAACATCTTACGAGTGACTCTTTGATTAAGTCCAGTGGACTTTGGGCTATATGGGGTGGTCTCCAGGTGCCTGGTACCTGGCCCTAGGATGATAAAGCAGAGAAATATTGTCTGCTGGGGTATAAGAGCCAGATAGAGGAGGCTTGGCTCTGGAATGGTTAGATTGCATATAAAAGGCATGCTCCTTTGCTATCTCTAAGAATTAGCAAGCCCTGGGAAGGGAAGTCTCTCCCCAGCCAGAAAGATTTTTAAGATGTCAAAACATCACAATATATAGAAAGTAAAAAATATAAACAGTACACTGAATGTGTGACTTTACAACTTCCTGCTAAATCTCAGAAAGATAAAAAAGATTGGTGGGTGTAGCTGTAGCCTAATGGAGTGAAACCCAGTAAAATCCATTGAAGACTCCAATGTACTTAAGAAATTTTTTTTCAGCAGAATACTGCTAACTTAGATTGAAAGGGACAGACAGAACTTGAAATGAAAGAAGGCTTCCAGACCCCCCAAAATTTTATTGGCAGTAAGCAGGCTGATAAACTCCATTTCCAATACTTGCTACTTTTCAGGGAAAAGGATGGATGGCTCAGAATGGAAACAATGGCCCAGAGGGCAGAGCCTAGAAACCCAGAGGATTATTCTGAATCTTTGAAACTGAGTCCAAAAAAATCCCACCATTGCCCAGCTGTATTACAGAACTTCCAGGAACCAGTTGCTCCTTAGCACCTTCTATTTTTTCCCCCTTTGAACTGGAATATCTGTAACTGTTACCAAACACTCGTCTCGCCATTGAATGATGAGAGTGTTAGGGCTACAGAATGTGTCTCTTTAGTTTCACATATCCACAAATGGAGAGAAACTTTGCTCCAAAAGCTGAATTTAATGGATTACTTATTACCTGGAGTTTCATATTTACCTGATTTAGATGATGAGTTCTTGGACTTTGAGTTAATGCTGTAATGAGATTTTTGAGAACCTTTGGATGGGATGTGAATATATTTCTCATTTCAGAGGGATAGAAATCCTTGGGAGGGCTGTGATAAGCAAACTTCTAACACAGTCCCTAAGATTCCTCCCCTTTGGTGCACATGCTTCTTATAATCTCATCCCCTTGAGTGTGGTTGGGACACATGAATATGAAGGTAGGTTTGTTATGTAGCAGTAGAAAACTAATAAAGCCAGACACTAGTCTCATTTTTAAGAAGACTAGTAGCTTTTTTCTTGATCCAATCAAGCTGTATAAGAGAGAATCTCTTCAAGCCATGTATAATCCACCATGTGAGAAATCTAACTACCCTACTGGGAAGACAAGGTGGAAATGCTCTGAGAACACATGGAAAAGGGAAAGGCCCATCCTCGCCTACCCTTCCAGCTGGCCTTACCAATGCTCCGGGGATATTAGTGAAGCCCTCTTAGATACTCAGACTAGTCCATATTCCGCTGAACACCACCAGATGAAGCCAGTCAATGCTACATGATACAGAAGAATTGACCAGCCAAACCTTGCCAGAATTCCTAACCCAAAACATTATGAGGAAAAGTAAAATGTTTGTTGATAAAGTCACTAAACTTGGGAGAAGTTTGTTATGTAGAATGGATATCTTGAAGGGGGGCTGTTTATAGAAATAACAATATGGGGGCACCTGGGTGGCTCAGTCAGTTGAACATCTGACTCCTGATTTTGGCTCAGGTCATGATCTCAGGGTCCTGGGATCCAGCCCCAAATCAGGCTCCATGATGACTTGGAGCCTGCTGAGCATGGAGGCTGCTTGAGGTGCTTTCTCTCCCTCTTCCTTTGTGCCACTCCCACTCTCTCTCTCTCTTTCTCTCTCTCAAAGAAAAAATAAAGGAAGAAAGAAATAAGAATGTGGCATGATCATAAGACATAAAGCCATAACTCAAAACTAGTAACCAGGAGATTTATAAAAGTACTCTGCTAAAGGGATAGGGGAGGAAGATTTAGTGTAGCCCTGTAGTGAGTGGTCATTTATAGGAGACCACCTTGAATGAAGTACTGATTTGGGACTGAAGATTATGGTTAGTCCAAAGAGGAATCCATGGGAATGAAACCCCTGACCTTATTCTCTTTTCTTCCTCTGGTCTCCTGTCCTGGCTTCCAATTAGTACTTCCAGAAAGTACAGATTATGACAGTCCCTTGTAATTTATACAAGTTAGCCTTCTGGGGCCAACATGAGTAGTAGATGTGGAGGGAGTATAGGGATGATACTTACCCCACCTTGTAATCTCTACTGTGATAGAGGCAGACACAAGATGTGTGAACATTAAAGATCAATGAACGCATCTCAGGGACTGGAAATTCAGTGGGCTTTCCTGAGGAATTGTTGCTTGAAAGATTGGTAAGCATTCAGTAAGTGAAGAGTTCAGGAGGAGACAATTTATAAAAAGGGAACAGCAGGAAAACCCATGGAGAAAAAAATAAAGATACCATATTTTATTATAGTTCTGGGTAATTAGAGTAGAGCGATTAGCAGTAGCATTTACCACAGCACTCCATTACTATTTTTGTTTATTGCTAAATCACTTATTGATGAAATAGGTTGAGTGTCAGTTTTTCAACAATCTACCCCATCCCATCTGTCATGTAATTGATACTTTCGAAGCTGGAGCTTCAGCAAATGGAATCCTTTGGGGACACTCTTGCTCTTGCTATGATACAGACACATTTATTTTATCTTCCTCCCTTTTATAAAGGGTTTATTGGCAAATCAACATTTATAAAAAAAAAAAAAAGGAAAGGAAAAACAGCAGGATTCAGTGGGACAGAAGGTTGATAGTGTGATCAGAGATCCAGCTAGGAGTTGGGTAACAGTTTATTATTCTGGACCTTTCCAGCAGAGCAGCACTTGTTAAGGGGTTTTTGTTGGGTCTCTTTCACCGTATTCATGAGATCCACTTACTGAGCAGGATGGCAGGTCCATTGTCACAACTGCTGAGCCCATGAAGCAAAACAGATATTACATCTGTAAAATGAATGCAGCAATCACAATTTAATTAGGTCCCCTTTCAAAAGATAAAGTTAGAAAAAAAATTGTTTTTTCTGCACCAGGGTACTGATGTGGAGGGACACAACAGGAGATGCCTAGTTTGTTGAGCCAAAAGTATGAAGAAGTGATCTGTGTTTGTAAATACTTCACTTCACATGCAGCTTCCGTTAAAAGCCATAAAGTTTCTACATTCTGCCAGATTTAATAAACACTTCTGTCTAGTGTCTGTGGTCAGATGCAAAAAGGCAATGGATTGCTTATCTGCTTAGGGGCTATTTTCTGTCATCTTCTCTCAGCTGTTATGGGTCTCCATTGGCAAGAAGCCAAATATTCAGCATACATTTATTTGTAGGACAAAACAGTTACAAAAGGCCTGGCCTGTCAACACAATGACGGTGATTGCGCCCTTAAAGAGGCAAATTGGGGTTGTTCTGGGTTTGGTCTTTTTGTTTGTTTTCCTTTGGTTTTTTTGCTGAATGACTTTAGCTGAGAGCACTGAAAGAATTCTTGTATAATGCCCCGAGGAAAGTTTTAAAATTTCTTTACACATTTCCTCATATTTAAGCATTTCTTATCTCCCCAGACATTTAGAATATCTTTATGCTCACACCATTTATCATTTGAAAGAACAACATGCTTTTATCCCTCCCACCACTACAAGACAAGAGCAATGTCTTATGTTATATTAGTATTCTGGTAAACAAATTCAACCATAGAATACATAGAAAACATAGAATACATAATGTACAAAGCCAAGTTATCTTCACATACCTCCCCACACATGGGCCCTCACCTTTCTCCAGAGATGACCACCATCATCAGTTTGGTGTGAGTAGAGCGGCTCTGAATAGCCCTGAAAGCTTGCTCCCTTCCTCCTTATGGTGTTTATTTAGCTCAGCCGGTCTTAGCCAACCCCAAGAGAAGTAGATATTAACAACAGCTGATGAGCTCACGAAGTTTCTCCTTTCTAAAAAGACTATTGCTCCACTGGGAGGCTTTCGTTGGGATCTGTTGTTTGACTAGATGTTCCGTGCAAGGCCTTCCAACTTCCCTACAAATTTGTGATGTTATGGGGTATAGTTCTCTCTCCCGGATCCCTTCCCACGAGGCATCAATGCCAGGACTAAACAAACCTTTCTGTGGGAGGTTCTGCCTATTCTTTTTCCACAGTCAACTCCACTTTTATGTTTCATGGTCCTGGATATGTGTCTGCATAAAGTGTGTATTTTTTCAAACATTATCCATACCATTTGTAGCTATCTATCTGAATCTATATCTATATCCAGCCATAATAGTGTAAAAGAATAAATAATGTTATTATGGTTTTATTTTTTACATACATGGACAATATAACATAATTTGTATTCCCACTAACTATGTAGTGGGGCATCCTACTATATTCACATTAATCATCATTGTGATAGTTTATATTTTTTCCAGCCTGATGAGAAGAAACACACACACATCAATTTTTGCATTTTCCTGGTTGCTAATGAAGTTGACCTTATAGCTTACTGGACGTCTTATTTTTTTCTGTGAAATTTTCTTTCATTCCCATTGATTATTCCTTAATAAGATTTACTAACAGTGGAAATAATGTGGCTAACAAATTTTCCCGAAGTCATTTATTTGCTAGAGCATTTCCCCTCACAGAATTGAACTGAGTGTTGTCATATGATGCATTCTTTCTTGTCAGCAGATATATTTTTCTACTCTTTGTTCAGTATACTCATATATTTATCCATTCTTGTGCTAGTGCAAGAACGTTAAAATTACTCCAGCTCTTAACATTTTCATATCACACTACTTGCCTGACCTTACTGCTCATCTTAATTTCACAGCATCTATAGAGTTTCATATACAGTATAAGTAGAACCATCCGAATTTCTCAACTATTTTGTTGAGATTCTTATAGTGATTGAAATAATATTCTTCACAAGAGTAGCATAATTTTCTCTGTTAAGGTTTTACATTGTTCTATTTAATTTACTCTTATCTAAATTTTTATTGTAGCTATAATCATTTCTTTTCTTTTACATTTTCAAATTGGTCATTGCTGATATATAGTATAGATATATTTACTCTATACAGTGTCCAGGCATCCTGTGATAATAATTATAATTTTCTATAAAGGTAATCATCTTCTCTTCAAATAATGCAATTTTTCTTATCTTTTTGATATTTATCATTTTTTATTTTTCTTTTTTTCTTTTCTTATTATATTTGCATGGATACCTAATACTAAAAGAGTGGTGGTAATAGCAGTCATTCCTGCTTTTCTTTCCATTTTGATATAAAGATTTTATACAACTTGGACAAAATATTTTTTAAGAAATAATTTTTAAACCTTTGGTGAAAAGTAAAGTTGAAGTGTTCCTGTGTTCCATATCCAAGCAATACTTTGTACTCTCCAGTTCTCCCAATTATTTTCAACTGATGAATTTAAAATTTTATTACATATTTCAATTGGTCATAGATTTAAATATAAAATTTCTAAAAGGAAACATGGGGAAAAAAATCTAAATAACCTGTATTTGGCAATGAAAGTTTAGATAAGACATCAACAAACAGCACAATGTGTAAAAGAAAAAAACTAGTAATTTGCACTTTATAAAAATTAAAAACTTTATCTTTATGCAAAACATAGGAAGATGAAGAAGTAAACCACACAATGGGAGAAATTATATATAAAACATGTATCTGTTTAAGGTCTTGTATCCAAAATATATAAAGAATTCTTAGGACTTAACAACAGGAAAACAGCAATTTCATTTAAGAATACACAAAAGATTTGAAGATACACCAATCTAAAAACCTGACAACTTCAATTGCTGGCAAGGATTAGCAGCAGTAGGAACTCTCATTTAATGCTGGTGGGAAAGAAAAATGGTGCAGATATTTTGGAAGACAGTAAACAGTTTCTTACAAAGCTAAACATTGTCTTGCTACATGACTTGACAGTTTTGTTACTAGGAATTTACTCAACTGATTGAAAATATGCAAATACTCAAATGTAAATGTTTGTAGCAGCTTTATTCATAATCACCCAAAATTGGGCATATCCAGTATGACCTTCTACAGGTGAATGAATGAGCAAACTGTGGTATATCCACTTAAGGTGAATATTTTTCATCTTACTTGCAAGCTACTAAACTAGACTGCCACATTTTCATGGATGCTGATGGAGGATCTAAGATTCCTGGTTCGAAGACAAAGGATTTCATTAGTCATGGCATGGCGTCATCATGAGCTTCACATTCACGTTGGTTCCTCTTGATCTCAGATGTTATCCAGGCAACACAGAGCTGCTCAGACAGATGCTATGCATGTAATGAGTTTATGTCACAAAGATTCTTAAGCTCAGGAAATTCAATCTTTTAAAACGAGATGTAAAACAAATGGCCCAACCTTTGCCCTACCTGGAGACTATGTTTTAATATGGTGGATAGCAAATGAACCTACTGGTAGATAACTATATTTCTATCTGATCTCTATATTGGCATGGTTGAAAAGGTGTTTGGACAAAACCTGTCCGTGTCTCTGCTCCTGAGATTGGAGAAACATGAGAGACCCATGGAGAACTGACTCAAAGCAAATAATAATTTAAGCTTTAAAAATATGTAACCTTTTCAATTACTTGGGCTTACAATTACACTCTAATATTAATCCATTCCTTCATTCCTGGGTTAACTTTGACTTTCTTACTTTCATTTCTAAGAAAACTTGCAGAATGAAATATTTATTTCTGGTATGTGATATACTCATTTATAATAATAATTTTATTCTTTTATATATACATTTAACTTGTTATTTTAACTCTATTTTCTCAGATACCAGTTTTGATTGCTAAGGTCATAACCTTTCTTTTGTTTTATAATTTTAATATTTTGTGATTTCTTTTTGTTGTGTGTTTATCTTTTATTTGGTATTCTCTGTTTCCCCTGTTTTCAAATTATATATATTTTTTCCAACCCTGACCACAGTAATCTTGAAGAATCAATATGTGGCTTATACTGATTAACTTCTCTTGCCTTATTTATTTGCAGTGAAAAATCCCCATTCTATTTGTGTGTTATTGTCTGCCTTTATTGTCTGGTGCTCACAACTTTTTTTTTTTTATCCTAATGCAACAATCTATATTGTTTCCTGCTTGCTACAAATTGGGGAGGAAAAGAAATTCACACTTCTAGTTTCTTTGCATTAATATTTTATTTTATTTTTTTAAGATTTATTTATTATTTATTTATTTATTTATTTATTTATTTATTGACAGAGAGAGACAGCCAGCAAGAGAGGGAACACAGGCAGGGGGAGTGGGAGAGGAAGAAGCAGGCTCCCAGCGGAGGAGCCTGATGTGGGGCTCGATTCCAGGACTCCGGGGTAATGCCCTGAGCCGAAGGCAGACGCTTAACGACTGAGCCACCCAGGTGTCCCTGCATTAATATTTTAAACCACAGTTTTAGACATTTCTACTCCTGAATATTCTTATCATACATACTTTCATATATGTACACACATCTATGTATTCTGATAATTATTAGGAACTTAAGGTAAAAAGATAAGTCTTATAATTAAATCCAGCATCATCAAGACTGTGATAACATTTTACATATATTTGTATTTTCTATATTTTTTCAGTCCATGGTATATATTTAATAATGAAATTCTTTTTTATTATATCTACATGAAAAGCAAAGGTGGTAGGATCAGTAGCTTCCTCCTGTATAAAACAATTTATTCTTAAATCATATTTCCAATTCTGGAAATACAACAATATATCCAGAGAAATATTCATACTAGAGAACACATAAAAATTCTGTATGAAATATAAAAGAATATCTATATCAATATCATTTCCATATCCAGTCTACACACAGAAATTTGTATCTGTAGATAGAAATTCCTCAGTGGCTGGAAACAGAGTTTGAATTTGGAGAGGTCACATTTCTGCTGTGAATAACCCTACAGATGTAGACTAATCAATGATGGCTAAAGCCAATTTTTAACATCTACAGAAGGAGGGCTGACAAATGTGTTAGGTCTATACAGAGTGGTATTTCAAATTAGAGGTCTTTGAAATATTTGAAAGACACCTGCTTCATTCTTAGTTTTTGGCAAATGGAAAGAAAAGCCAAATCCAAAAATGTGACTCAGTGTTCTTGCAATGTATCTGACAGAAGCGAAAACAAATACTATATTGAAGGGCAAACTTTAGGCCCACAGGGCCTTCTTTGAATTTCATTAAACAAAACGCCAATCGGAATGAGCTCAGAATTTAAGGGAATTCTAAGGCCCCTGAGGAAACATGGTACCATAGGCAAGAGTCAGCAAAAATAACCTGCTGAATTGTGCCTGCAAAATCTTGAAATTGACTTTATCAGATTTAAAATATAAAACAATGAAATTTAGGGGCGCCTGGGTAGCGCAGTCCTTAAATTTGGCTCAGGGCGTGATCCCGGTGTTCCAGGATCCAGTCCCACATCGGGCTCCTCCGCTGGGAGCCTGCTTCTTCCTCTCCCGCTCCCCCTGCTTGTGTTCCCTCTCTCGCTGGCTGTCTCTCTGTCACATAAATAAATAAAATCTTTAAAAAAAATGACAGTGGCAGGATTATGATCCCCTCTATTAAAAATAAATAAATAAAAAATAAAAAAATAAAACAACAAAATTTTATAAGAAATTGTCTTAGTTCATTTAGGCTGCTGTAACAAAGTGCCACAGACTGGGTAGCTTAAAAGCAACAGAATCTTTTCTCACAGGTCTGGAGGCTGGAATTCCAAGACCAGAGTGCCAGCATAGTCAGGTTCAGGTGAAGGCCCCCTTCTGAGTTGCAGACTGTCTTCCATGTAGAAGATCTGGGGAGATCTGTGGGGTCTCTTTCATAAGAGCATTAATCCTTTTCAGGAGGGCTTCACCCTCAGGACTTAAAAGCTTCCCAATGGCCCCACCTCTTCATACCATCATACTGGCCATTAGGATTTCAACGTATACATTTTGAGGAACATAAATATTCAAACCATAGCAGAAAAAAAAAGACAGAATCAGAAATATGATTAATGAATAAAACACTATCAACTCTGAAAAGGGGACTTCTTTTTAAAGAAATATACATTTCCTTTGAATGAAAAAATATTGTTGAAGTTATAATTATAGACTCAATGATTATTTTGCAACAGATTAAACATAGGGAGAGTAATTAAAAATCCAGAAAACTGGCTTGATTATCCATAATGCAACAAGAAAAACTTGTGAATTTGAAATAGAAATTAGGATATATAAATGGGAGAATGATAAAGTCACACTTAGCACCAATTTGATTTTCAGGAAGAGAAAATAGAAAGAACAGAGGATATATAACTATTTGAAAATGAAATGAATGAAAATTTTCCTTATTGAAATTTGCTAATGAGTACTAGGCAGAATAAATGAAAATAAATACCTTAAAGTGATAAGTGAGTGGATATATTATAATAAAACTGTGAAACTCCAAAGAAAATGTCGTTAAAGCAATCACAGGGAAATAAATTTTATACAGACACAACGAGCTTCCCAATAGCCTCATTAGAAACCAATAAATGGAAATAATAGCTTGAAAAGACTAAGAGAAGCAGTTATTTTTTAGAGATTTGGGATTCTATTTTGTGTCTATGCATAAAAGCAGATAGTTTGATTACAAGTAACAAAAGCACACATGCTCCATCCTAAGCAAACAATGAGCATTTATTGCAAGGATGCTAGGATGTTTCGTGAAAACTCAAGAGCCAGCATGTACAACAGGCCTCCAAAGGAAACAACCAAAAATGGGGAGGGAACGTTAGCAGCTTGTTTCATTCTCTCATCTTTCTTTTGCTCACTGGCTCTCTCTGCTCTGCATGACCATGGATGATCTCAAATGCTCTGTGAGTATTGATTTTGGGTTTACAAATAAATTTTAGCAAGTAGATGAATTCATAAATATGTAATTCATAAATAATGAGGATCAATTGTATAATTCAGTCTCAGTATTTCATGTCCTCTGTTGCCTTGTATATTCTCTTGAATAATGTCAAAGAAAACCGTAGGTACTCAGTCATGACCTATGACAATTTTTCTCCCTTACCTTTACTTTTCTACATGTCATTCACTACATTGACCTCATTAGTGTTGGATGAACCAATATTCTGTATTGCGAACTTCTTTCTGGCAAAAAGAAGAGAATCAGCTGCATATATGATTCTTTTTTTTTTTTTTTTAAGATTTTATTTATTTATTCGACAGGACAGAGACAGCCAGCGAGAGAGGGAACACAAGCAGGGGGAGTGGGAGAGGAAGAAGCAGGCTCCTAGCGGAGGAGCCTGATGTGGGGCTCGATCCCATAACGCCGGGATCACGCCCTGAGCCGAAGGCAGACGCTTAACCGCTGTGCCACCCAGGCACCCCTGCATATATGATTCTTACACCATCACTGTGAAGTTCACTTTACATCTGTTTGGATTAATATTAATTAACTTAGTGATACATATGTTTAAGAAGACATGACTTAATATGAGATATAACCAATTATCTAAAACAGTGGAACAGCTTATTTCCATGTTACATTTATTCAGTATATTTTCCGTTGTGGTGACTTTTTCTTTCTTTTTTTTTTTTTTTTAAAGATTTTATTTATTTATTCGACAGAGATAGAGACAGCCAGCGAGAGAGGGAACACAAGCAGGGGGAGTGGGGGAGGAAGAAGCAGGCTCATAGCAGAGGAGCCTGATGTGGGGCTCGATCCCATAACGCCGGGATCACGCCCTGAGCCGAAGGCAGACGCTCAACCGCTGTGCCACCCAGGGGCCCCATAGTGACTTTTTCTATAGCTGTTTTTACTGACTACAGCCTCCAAACTTTGATGCAGCACTTTAAAGTTTAATTTCATCTTAATCATGATGAACAAATTGTCCCTTAATGATTTTCAAGCCCCAAAATTTGCATTAAAAAGTCTCATTGACCATTGGAAAGTAATGTAGAGTGTGCTGTCATTAATTCTTAATTGTGGCTTTGCAAAAAGAGTAATGGCACACAGATTTCCGCCTTTACAAAAATGTGTACGTCACCATTAAAGAATAAATACTGGGGTGCATGGGTGACTCAGTTCATCGAACGTCTGCCTTCAGCTCAGGTCATGATCCGGGGTCCTGGGATTGAGCCCCACATTGGGCTCCCTGCTCAGCAGGGACCCTGCTTCTCCCTCCGCCTTTCCCCTACCCCACAACCCCTGCTTGTTCTCTCTCACTCACTCTCTCTCAAATAAATAAATAAAATCTTTAAAAAAAAAGAATACAAAAAATTATCCATTCATTATACTCAGGCTTTCCTCAATATAACTTGTTTGCACTTGTATTTTTAAAAATAATATTATAGAAAGTTTACAAAATAAAGGAAAAAGTTACCCATGAAGACATATTTGGGGATGCCTGGCTGGTCAGTTGGAAGAGCATGTAACTCTTGATCTTGGGATCATGAGTTTGAGCCCCATGTTGGGTGTAGAGGTTACGTAAATAAAAACAAAACAAAACAAAAAATGAAGACATAGCTATACTTAACGTTTAAGAATATCACGAAAAGTATATAATTTCAAAAGGGAATATAAATGAATATAAAATGTAATATACCATCAACAAAGAACGGTTTTTTGTTTTTTGTCTTTTCCCAAAATCATCAGTTGCATATTTTATGTTAAAATTAGGACTAGTCAACCCGGGGAATGCCCATTAAAATTGCTAATAAAATAAATTATCAAAATCTGTAGAACTTAATATTAATCAAAACTTGCTTATTCAACTAGATGAAAAGGAAACAAAGTTATATCTAAACAGATAGTAAATTCATTACTTATTGGATTTATGGGGAGATGGTCAATAATTTCATTATTCACTGATTATATGGTTATTACCTTAAAAAAACAAAGAGATTGTTTAAGAACATTATTATATTAAAGTGAGTTAGTGTCTGGTTAGAAGATAATCACGTGGAATCATGATTGTGTGATACATGTCCCAGCAATAACCAGCTAGAAAATAAATGAAAGTAAATGAAAGAAATTATAATAGCTCTAACACCAACTAAAAGTATTTTGAGATACCCATACTGAGAAATAAGTACTACCGAAAAGAAAAATCCACACATATTCACAAAGATAGTAAATCAGAGTCGTGAAAATGGGAAAGCACAAGTTTAGCAGTGAGATCAGACATAGGGTCATATTTCCTTGGTGAGTAATGTCAGCTGTCCTACAGCTTTACTTTTTCTTTTTTTAAAGATTTATTTATTTGTTTATTTTTACACAGAGAGATCTCAAGTGAGGAGAGGGGCAAAGGGAGAGAGAGAATCTTAAGCAAATTCCCTGCTGACTGGAGCCCACCAAGGGACGGGATCCCAGGACTCAGATCCTGACCTGAGCCAAAATCAAGAGTCAGACATTTAACCCACTGAGCCACCACTTAACCCACTGAACCACCCAGGCACCCCATCCTGCATTTTTCTTAAGAAGTCTGTAAGCAAGCACATCAGAGAGCAAAATCCGATAGAGAACATCTTAAGGCTCTTTTTTCCATGTTCCCTTCCTGCACTCATCTTTCTCTTTTCAAAGCTCTCATGACCACGTCTTCTCCACACCTTCATTTTTTTTTCTCCCTGACACCACTGTGCTCAATGCATTTCCAATATCTCGGAGATGTACTCTCACACCTGATCTGGTAGTATCTCTGGATATAATTGGCAACCCCTTCCTTCTGGTGTTCCCAATTTTAATTCCTAAGTCTGGTAAGTAATACCTATTTCTTTCCATCATGTACTCTCTCTTCTTCTTCTTCTTTTCTTTTGAGTAAAAATCATAAGCATATTTCAATGTCAACATATAATCATCTGTCATATGATATTTTAATGGTATAGGGACCCTCCATTGTATGAATATTTACTATTACATCTAACCAGTTCTCGGTTGTTGAAAAATTTGAAGTTTTTCACTACTACAAATAACTGTAAAACAAGCAGCCGTGCAGTTAATTATGCTAAAAGTTTGACCATACGCTTAATTACTTCCTAAGGATACATTTCTAGTAATTGAATTTTTGGTTCATTGTTTATACATATTGTTAAGGCTTTTGATACACATTATCAAATTACCCTGCAGATAGTTTCTACACATTTAAATTCATTCCAATAGAGACTGAGTGATAGTTAAAAAAAAAAAAAAAAGAGAGAGAGAGAGTATCTCATAGTTATTTAATTTGCATTTCACAATAAGGTGTGAAATTGTTTGATCACTTTACTTTTGCCAAAAAATGGAGCGAGTTATCTTCGCAACGTTTGTTGATTATAACAGTTGAAATTGAAACTATAACTACATAGTAGGTATACACGAATACACATGTACCCAAACACATATAATATTTCCTATGCATTGAATAAACACACATGTACACACATATTTCAAATCACTGGCTTGATCACTTGAAAAATCAAAAGGCAGATGCCTAACTCCTATACAATAGTATTAACCACATAAAGCAGTGTTTTTCCATCTGTTTTCAAGCCCATGAGTGGTTTGTGTAATGAATATGAGAGCTCAAGATCAACATTTTCCCAACCACTGTAGAATAGAACAGAATGAAATATATCTGTGAGTGTATGTTTCCTTAGTAGTATATAAAATGTGTTTCTTGCTGCAAGTTGTGATCAAAAAAGTTTGAAAGCCACTGATACAATCTGTAGCATTAAATGTGCTAATGCATATAGTGAGCTTTCTATAAAAGCACTACGAAAAGCACTCAGTACCTATTTTTTTTAAGTATTATGATCATTACACACAGGCATTTGTGTAAGGCTTTTTAAATGAAAACATGCATTCTGATATATACATAACAAACCTCTTTTTAGAGCTTCAGCACTGATGACTTCTACAAATAGTTGGTCCCTCTTGAACTTAGGGCTTCACTACATGCTCTTTGAAAAAGTCTTGTTTCTGTTAATTGAGTCCTGCTTTATGTTAAGGTTGTGAGGATAGGCTTATGCAATCCATAACACCCAACTACTTACAGGTATAACTGGAGGCTGGAAAGTCTCCTGTGTACCACTGACCTTCCAGAATGGTCATAACTATTCACAAGAGCCAAACTAGCACAATTCTCCTCACTTAAGTCCAAGGCTTTTACCTTGATTTAGGAAGAAGCAGAGATCAAAGAACAGGTGTCTCGGTAATTTCAAGATGCTTGAGTAGCAATAAATCATAAATATTCATATTCTTGAGATAACTATAGACATAACTCATTTTTCTAGTTAATACTATTCTTTAAAAATACATATTCTTAATCAATTTAGGAATTAGAATTGTGAGCATTTTGCCCTTGGAAAGGATGTGTCTTCCTATTGATATTCCTAATTTAGATTTAAATGAGACCATCCATTTTTCAATGATTTGATGCTAATAATCCTTTGCTTAGGAACAGGCTTAAAATACATTAATTCTGCATTCTTAACTTGAGTATCTACCACATGATAAATGGTTTACAAAAGTTATGCTCATTAATCAAAGGCCCAAGGCATAACCAAAGCAGGAAGTGTGGTGATGGGCAATTTGAGAACCACTGGAAAAAAATGGCTCCCTCTTCTAGTCCAGACCATCTTCTTAACCAGAAGGGTGTTGATCTATGCAGTAGGGATCCTTAAGAGGTATCGGAATATAACTTAGAAAGCCCTGCATGATCAGATCACTTTTTACATCTCTATTGCTAATTCTGGCATTTTATTCTCCCACAATCATGCTCAAGTTATAATCTATGATTCCAAGCTTCTCGAATGTTTCTTTTTCCGTCTTCCTCTGGATCCTAACTTCTGCTTTTCCCCTATGCTGAGTCTATGTCTCTGTAGATGTGAGACATGTCCCACAAGTGGTATGAGAAACCATTTTAGCTTGATGCTCAGATAGAGCTTTGACTATTCCTGTATCACAGTATAAGAAAAGTTACATATCTTCTTTTTTTAATAATATTTATCTTGCTATATTAGTCACCATACAGTACATCCCCAGTTCTTGATGCAATGTTCCATGATTCATTACTTGCATATAACACCCAGTGCACCATGCAATATGTGCCCTCCTTAATACCCATCACCGGCCTATCCCAATCTCCCATCCCCCTCCCCTCTGAAGCCCTCAGTTTGTTTCCCAGAGTCCACAGTCTCTCATGGTTCATTCCCCCTTCTGTTTACCCGCCCCTTCATTCTTCCCTTCCTTCTCCTACCGATCTTCCTATTTCTTATGTTCCATAAATGAGTGAAACCATATGATAATTGTCTTTCCCTGCTTGACTTATTTCACTTAGCATAATCTCAAACTCAATACATGTGAAACAAATAATCAAATCAATAAATGGGCAGAAGATATGAACAGACAATTTTCCAATGAAGACATACAAATGGCTAACAGACACATGAAAAAATGTTCAAAATCATTAGCCATCAGGGAAATTCAAATCAAAACCACCTTGAGATACCACCTTACACCAGTTAGAATGGCAAAAATTGACAAGGCAGGAAACGAATGTTGGAGAGGATGTGGTGAAAGGGGATCCTTCTTACACTGTTGGTGAGAAAAGTTACATATCTTCTGATTAGATTGCATCAATGAGAAAGGCTCACTTTTATACTCAGTGAATTTATTTGTTTGCCTAACATTAAGATTGCTAATATCCCCTTTTAAGTGGGACAGAAAATCTTAGGTTCAGAACTTTCTGCAGGAGGCAGTAATTAGCTAAGATTTAATTACATGTTTTGTATCAATGTATTTGTTTTCAAAGATACCTCTGTCCATAATACATGATCTTGATTTTCTTCTTGTGAAATTGATATAAATTTGTCTTTTAAAACAATTTAAATTTAAATTCTGAAAACTAAGTTCATAAAAATAAGCATTCGGTAGATAATATTAATGGATGTATATAAATATGGCAAAAGTCATGATCTTGGTAGGTATACAAGTAAAGTTTTGGGAACTCTGACATAAAATATTCTTCCCCACACTCTTTCTGTATCTTCAGTTCTCGTCTGAAATATCACTTTTGTCAGAAAAACATCATTGACTCTCTAAAATCTGGTTCCATTACCTCTTTTTGTCCGGGAGGTCTCCCTCTCTTTCTCATCTATCAAATGTTTTATTCCTTTATTCTTCAACGTGGCCTATTTACTTATCTTTATCCCCTGTATCAAGTTCTGTGAAGGTAGTTGTCATTTAAAATGTCACATGATAAATATTTATTGAATCATTGAATATAGAACTTAGATGAACAAGCACTTAGGCTGTTAAAAGGGTGGAATTGTTATGATTAGTTTTCTAAAACATGGACTCTTTTGCTTTTTTTTCAAGGCTTAGTTCTTCCTTTTAAGAAAAAAAAAATTACAATTAATCTTGAGATAAAGAGGTTGTAACTCTAGACTCAGTAAACAGTGGGTATAAAAGGAGGAGGCTAATTCCAGGCTTGACTTACTGGCTGGAAGGGGATTCACAATATTCCATCAGCTTGAGTTCACAAACTCAATGTTTGGTTGAGCTGAGTCACTAAGAACCCTGTCATACTAACGATGTGGTTGGGACTGGGACAGAAAAACAACCATTCGGTAGATAATTAGTCTCAGAGTTTTTGCAATTGTTGTTGGTATCTTGCTGACATTCTAGGCATGTTAGACATCCATGAAAAGAAGCCTGATCTAGGGTGGGTGTGACTGTGAACAGAAACTTATAAACCAGGGCTATGAATAGAAATGAATGGCAGAGATTTAAGAAATCCCTAATTTGAACAGGAGTGTGATGGATGCTGAGGGAGTCAGTTAGCCTGGGTAATTGCATTCAGAGAATGTCTGTTATTGGAGAGATGACAACTTATCAGTCAGTAATTGAGAATTTGATTAGCCAATCAATAATTTACTACCTTAACTGTCCATAAAATATTTCATTGCAAGATCTTAAATGAATTTTGAAATTACTCGTGCTAATTAAATTTCTTTCTTAGGCAGTGCCTATGAAATCATAATATTCCTTTATTACAGCAAACTAAGAGCTATTTAAAGAGAAAGGCCACTGCACAGAGGGAAAAAAAATATATGGTACATTTCATGCACTTAATATATATATATATATATATAATTGCAACATATAAATCAAATTACTATTGTATTTTGCAACATAACATATCTCTTAATGAACAGATTATCCCCACAAATATGTGGGTTTTTTTTAATTCTCAGGGTATTCAAAGTTAAAAAAGGTAAGGTGTGGTTTTAAGAAGCCTAATTTGTCACCCAATGGAACCACTATATTGATGAATATACTGAATTTGCAATTGATAAGACATTTGTGGACACATTGTCCAATCACAAATATTAAAATATTACTCATTTCCAAACTAAAACGAAAAAATGGAGCAAACATGGAAATGATACATGATCCCTTATCATTTTAGAGATAGGTAGAAAGTTGTATTCCCTCATTCATTCAACAAATATTTATTGGGACACCTGGGTGCTCTGTCGGTTAAGTGACTGACTCATGGTTTCAGCTCAGGTCACGATCTCAGGGTCTTGAGATCCGGCCCCGTGTTGGGTGCCGTGCTCAGAGGGGAGTCTGCTTAAGATTCCCTCTCCCTCTGCCCCTCCCCCCACTTGCGCGTGTTCTCTCTCTAAAATAAATAAATCTTAAAAAAAACAACAAATATTGATCAGCACATGTATTATGTACTATACTATGTGGTCTCTACTTCCTTGGAAGTTTTGTTTTTTGTTTTTATTTTTTATTGGCAGTTTAATTTTTCTATACTTATTTTGGAACATGGGTTCAAAGGAGGCCACTGTGACAGAGACTGGTAGCTGTGTCTCTTCTCAGCACACACTTGGACCATATTTTCCATTCTCCCCTGTAGTTAGATATGACCAAGGCACAGAGATGTCGACAGTGGAGTGTGAGTAGCCGTGATAATGCCTGGCCCGTGAAAACTTCATGTTCTTTCCCCTCTACCAACTGGATACAGACAATAAGTCCTGGGAGATGTAGGATACTGGATCCTTAATCATTGAGAAGTGAATATCTCATCAGCAAGAAGAACCTCACCTTTGTTAGATGGAAAACAAAACAAAACAAAGCAAAACAGAAAACCCTGAGCTCTATTTAATGCTTTCTGTCACTTTGGGCAATTGTGTAATTTTTCTCCATTTAATTTACCTCATCAGAACATGAGATTAGGGGCGCCTGGGTAGCGCAGTCGTTAAGCGTCTGCCTTTGGCTCAGGGCGTGATCCCAGCGTTGTGGGATCGAACCCCACATCAGGCTCCTCCGCTAGGAGCCTGCTACTTCCTCTCCCAGTCCCCCTACTTGTGTTCCCTCTCTCGCTGGCTGTCTCTCTCTGTCAAATAAATAAATAAAATATTAAAAAAAAAAGAACACGAGATTAATAATTATAGCCACCACTTAATGGTTGTTGAGAAGAAGAAGGGGGTTTATACATGTGCAGGGATTAAACTAGGCCCTGATAAATAAAGAGGTTTGGCTATTTTTATTCCCATTTCTCAGAGGATCCTTAAGAATCTAAGAGGAAAGCTAAAGTGGACTCATGATGTTACACAATGAGAAGTAAAATCTCCCACAATCTTGGACTGGTTGGCTGGAGCAGATGGGACATATAAAAGAGGTATAGGATCAAGAACATGCTTTCCGGGGGCGCCTGGGTGGCACAGTGGTTAAGCATCTGCCTTCGGCTCAGGGCGTGATCCCGGCGTTATGGGATCGCGCCCCACATCAGGCTCCTCCGCTATGAGCCTGCTTCTTCCTCTCCCACTCCCCCTGCTTGTGTTCCCTCTCTCGCTGGCTGTCTCTATCTCTGTCGAATAAATAAATAAATAAAATCTTTAAAAAAGAAATAAAAAGAACATGCTTTCCGGTAAGAAAGCTGACAATATACCAAGCTCCTCGTGTGATGCTGTAAAATTCTCAGTTCACCATGGATCTCTATATTTCAAAGATTGTCTGATATGGTTATACCTTTCTGAGGGGAATAAACTCCCCACAATTCCTAGAAAATCACACGTTCCTGTAAAGGAAATAATACAAATGGCAGCAGAGAAAAAAAAAGAAGAACAAGGGAAGGAATTCAAGGGGAAGAAGGAAAAATTGCCTCAGCAGTGGCAAAACAATGAAGAGAAAACTTGAAATCCTGAATCCTTCAGGGAAGGGACAGAATTGAGGTGTCACGGGAATCCAGAAGGTACAGCAACAACCCTTCTTCCCTTACTTTGTCAGGGTCAATGAACTGGAGATGTATTTTTGGGGGGACCAACATGTATGAGCATTACTATACCCGTGTCCACTAGTCAGAGAGTTGTGCATTCATGATGTCTATGATACTACCCACTATGGCAGGTATAATTACAAGAAAGAGGAACATTTAACATCCATCTTGAGATAAATGCTGGACTGCCTTATAATAATTATGTAGATTTACTTAATACATATTTCCTCAAGATGGTAACCTTAGGTCCACAAAATAGAAATGTTCTTATTGTGCTCTCACTTATTAATTTTTATATACGGAAGCAAAGCACTTTAAGAAATTTTCTATTAACCACTTTGACAGCACTTATCTGAGTGATCCTGGTTCCGGGAAGTCAAATGAAATTTTTGTATTTCTCATTTTCATTTGACTGAAATCCTTCTAAGTATTTCTAAGGACTATCCTCCTGGCTTTTTAGATCTTGCTATGACAAGTTTTCCTTCTAAGAACTGGGCATTCTTGCAGATTCATGTTCGAGAAGAATCAGAAGAATGGGAGGTAAATGGGGAGTGGTGAGAAGCGCTGGGCTTGAAGACAGCCACCTTGGATTCGGTGTTCAGTTCTGGCCCCAACACAAGTGGTTAAAGTTACTGCCCCACACGCTGACTTTGAAGTTCTCATTTAAAGCAGGTGGGGGAGGCTAGGGATGTTACTTTTTACCCAGCAGCCTTCAGTGTCCTTCTGAAGTACTGCTCCTCTTTCATCTGATGGGGCTCTCGAATACATGAGGTGAACATGTGACCTGAAGGAAACAAATCAGAATCAGCCCTGGGATTTTGCTTCAACAATCAGAAAGGAGGTCCTTCTTCTCTGGGATGTAGTTGCTCTGGCAGTTACCTAAGCTAAGAGATGCTTCTGGTGGTCTTTGCCTGAAAATGAGTTCACCACAGATGAAAGCAAAGCCAAAGATGAATAAAGTGAAATTATGTCGTCATGAAACATTTGACTTCCTAGAGCCAGCTCTCCTTTGTCTACAGACCATTTGGTTACATCAATGATTCTCCGCGTGGCCCCCAGAGCAGTAGCAGCAGCAGCACCTGGGAACTTGTTAGAAATGCCAACTCTCAGGCCCTAACCAAAAACCTATTGACTCAGACTCTCTGGGACTGGGGCCATACAGTCTGTGTCAGAACAAGCCCTCCGGGGGATTCGATGCCTGTTAAAGTTTGAGCACCCAGGCTTATGTGAATCTCTGTACTTCATTTGCTTTTTAAATCTCATATATACCCAATATCTATATCTAATCAATCTATCTATCTTAACAGAGAGTCTATTCCCGATTTAGCATGCCATTCATACATTCACTGGTTCATTTGACAAAATTGACTAAGGTCTTGGCACCTACAATATGTCTCCAGAGGATGAGAATGAGAAATAAATGAGAAGTTTTCTCATTTCAGGGAACTTGCAGAATATAAGAAAAGTAGGACTAATAAATATTTGAGCTGCCACTCTTCTACACCCATGACAGTCACTCTTAAATAAATGATTGTCCTAGTTCTTCCCAATAAAGTACTTCAGTCAGGCAATACCAACCAAAGCAGAATTGGCTCAAGATGATACACGAGCCCTCTCTGGGAATGAGAGAAAAACAAACCATTTTATTATTAATTTTTAATATAACATATAAATTGTATTTTGATATAAAGTGGTTTGGGTCACAGATACATGTATAAGGGAGCTTCTCAGTGTGAGTCAATAAATTGTTGGTTTATCTTCTTGGAACAAGATGCTTTATATTTTATTACCATTATACACATATATATCTTCAGAGCACTGAGATGTTTTTTATTTGGAATTGTATTTCATTTACTCAAGGAACTTTTAGATATGTGTGATGTAGAATAAAATACCAATTTTACAGATGTGGGTATTGATGCCAAAGAGAAGGCCACTTGCACCTATATCCCCTGCACACTCACTGCACTCCAGGTTACCAATGGTATGTGGTGTGATAAAACTTCTAATATGAATGCACTTAGAAGTCCCAGAATGAGGGCATAGAATGTCAGGTCTTGTAGATCAGGTCAAGAAGATAGTCATTATCAAGGAAGTGGAAAGTGTGGGTGGGACACAACGGGTATAACATGACCCAGTTTGTACTTGGATAAGACCATTCTGGCTAAACAGATTGAAAGACACCAGAGTCAAGGACAAAAGACCCGTTAAGTGCCTCCAACTGCTAACTGAAGAAATAAACAGTCACTATATAAATGAGTGACTAACTAAATGAAAAGAGTGCTCTCTGCTTTTTGTTAGACATTTTTTTGGCAGGAGGAGTGGCCAGTTTGAGCTTTAATTTTTTAAAATTGTAACATCTACATTCTCTCTCCATTGGACAGGGTCAGAGTGGTATCTTGGAAGGTACTTTTGATTCAGTGGTTCTTGAGAGACCAAGATAGAACTTAGGGCTGAAGATGCAAAAGGAAGAAGCATCAGAATTGTCAAAGAGGTCTCTTAGTTTCCTTCATAATTGTCCAGTCCAGCTTCTCAAAACTGACGTAGTAAAGGAAAGGGGCGGGGAGACTACAAACAAATAAGCAAAAAAACCGCACCCTGTCCTGTCCAGGAAGAAAGCTGTGTTTTGAGTGTTAGGTACCCATGGGAGAATAGAAGGCAATAGAACATAATGGTAAGACAGTTAAAGATGGCCACAGGAGTTAAACAGAGGCCAATTACAAAGTGAATTAGGTTTGTGTTTCCTCTGGAAATGATGCCGCAGCACCAATGGAGTAAGCTAATCTCAGATTGCCAGCCAGACTGTAGGCATTCTCTTTGACTCTATGAGGTTTCTGTCCCGGGATCATCTATCTCTTCTTTGATATAGGGATTCTGCTTGAGAAAATTGGAGAAAACAGACAAAAGTGGAGAGAAAACATGGAGATTTAAAAAAAAAAAACCCACTAAGGGTCATCCAGTTCTGTTTCATACCTTGGATTTACCAACAGTTTCTTAAATATGA
The DNA here is from genome assembly GCF_017311325.1 of Ursus maritimus. Taxonomy (NCBI): domain Eukaryota; kingdom Metazoa; phylum Chordata; class Mammalia; order Carnivora; family Ursidae; genus Ursus; species Ursus maritimus. Next base: position 44,476,503 of record NW_024426885.1, read on the forward strand.
TGCCAAAAGCACAAACAACAACAACAACAAAATAGATAAGTTGGATTTCATAAAGATGAAAAAAGTATTCATTAAAGGACACTGTAAAGAAAGCAAAACTATAACCCACAGAATGGGAGAAAGTGTATGTAAATCACAAATCTGATAAGGCTCTGAATTCAGAATATAAAGAACTGTAATAACTCAACAACAAAAGACAAAACAATAGAAAAAGATGGGCATGTAACTTCAATAGATATTTCTCCAAAGAATATATAAAAATGACCAACAATCACATGAAAACATGGTAGCATCATTAGTCACTAGAGAAATGCAAATCAAACCACAATGTGATGCTGATTCAAATTCCCCAGGATGCCTATAATAATAATTTAAAAAATAGTTAACAAGTGTCAGATAGCATGTAGAGTAGTTGGAAGCCTCATACATTGCTGGTGGGAATGTAAAATGGTAGATCTGTAGAAAACAGTTTCGCAGTTCCTCAAAAAATTAAATATAGAATTACCATATGACACAGCAAGTTCACTCTTGGGTATTTACCCTCAAATGGAGGTGGAAACAACCCAACTGTCAGTTGATCAGTGGATAATCAAACTGTGGTATATCTGTACACTGAAATTGTGACCATAAAAAGGAATGAAGAACTCATACATGCCACAATGTGGAAGACTCTTGAAATCATTGTGCTAATAAGCAAAAGAAGCCAGACACAAAAGGCCACATTTTCTGTGATTCTACTTATATAAAATATCCAGACTGGACGAGTCCATAGAGACAGAAATCAGGTTAGTAGTTGCCTAGAGTTGCAGAGAGTGACTGCTTAATGGGTAAGGGGTTTGCTTTGGGGGTGTTTAAAGTGTTCTGAACCTAGATAGAGTTGATGTTTGTATTCACATTGTGAATATACTAAATGTCACTGAGGTGTATTTTTAAATGGTAAATTTTGTCATCTGTATTTTATCACACACACACACACACACACACACACACACACACATATACACACAAATTATGAGAAAGAAAGTCATCTGGTTTTTAAGACCAAAACTGTGAAGGATTGGAGATGCCCCCCCCCGCCCACCCCCGCATACTAACAAGTTAGACTTCCAGTGTTTTGTATATATTCTCACAGACACAAGTTCTCTACAGAAGGGAACAGATCTTTTTATTTACACACAGAGTGAAAATAAAATAATTGCCTTACTCCTCAAATTCCCATGAGATGATGCAATAAAAGCCAAATGTCACCTGAATAAGCAGCGGGATTTTCACCACAGGCAAGGGATTCCAAAATTTAAAAACTCAGAGTGTATATAGAGCTGCTGGCATACCTGCCATTCTATTTTCGTCTCTGGAGATAAAGACAGAATCCTTATCTTCTACTCTGGAATGTAAACAAATCCTCTCTGGGAGAGGAGAGAAAGATCTCTACCCTAGCATGTAAGCAATTATCTCAGGGGAGATTAAAAAAAAAGAGGAAGTCATCTGTAGACTTTATTACTCTTAGAATGGAAGCAAAATAGCTCTTGAGAAAAAAGACAAGTGTCCTGAGTCTATCCCCCTCAGAATGTGAGCGAATGACATTCTTTGTCTTTATATCCTGTCAATTTCCATAATTCAGAGAGCCTGGACCATTTTGGAACATAGGGAAAACCAGTTAGAACTGTCTTTCAGCTCTGGTAAAAAAAATAAATAAAAGCTGTCTAATCTAAAGTTCCATTTTGGTTTCTTTCTCACTATGCATCCCTCTTTTCTGTTTGAATACTTCCAAGAAACTCATTACCCTCTGGAGTCGCTTGCTGTATCTTTGAAACAAATTAATCTTTAAGACAGGTTATGTGCTGGATTCTGAATATACTTAGGTCATTGAGAGATAAGGGTTTGTTATATATAGAATATAGATATATAATAGTATTTTATATATAGATGAATAGTATTTAATACCTTCTAATATTTACTATATAGACAAACAGTATTTAGCAGTTTATGGAAACCACTACTATCATATGAAATTAAATTAATTCCTAATACTATACAAATTTTTACACTACCTCCCAGTTTCATTTTACAGTCAGTCAATTATTTGATGAACTGTAATGGTTACTATTCTTCAAATTTTTGTTTCCATGCTCAAAGGGTAACAAAGAGTCTTAGACAAGTTTGCTTTGAAATCTAGCCAAATATAATTGGCTCTGAAAAGTCTGGCCCAAATGCACATTTCAGCAAATTTCTATATTAATCAGCCTATTTTTAATTGTAAAGAGTGAAGAGTGGTACTGTACTAGAAGACAAAACAAGACAAAACCATTTAGTAAACAGACAACTTGGGTCATAAGAACTTTTAATAATTCAGGCACTTCTCTTTAATGCTCCATTAAAATGGAGGTAGGGTCTGTCCCCATAAATTGAGATTAGAATTGCATGACAAATGTTTGGAATTCAGAATTAAGATTTTAGATCAGAGAGTATTTACAGAGCCCTTTCTTGCCTCTGTGATATTTCCCCTACCCTAAAGAGAAAACAGAATGTATTAGGAGCTCTGTGTGCCATAACTGAGGACACCTTTAAATGATGATGCATCACATAGCTGAACCCCATTTGTTCTATTCCAATCTTAAACTTCTTTAACATGGGAAGGAGAGAGATCTCTTTCTAGGATGCAGAACATGTAAGTACCATCAAGGTAGGCCCGGTTCGTGGCCCAGACACTCCTCTTCTTTAAGTAAGTCAGTCACCTTATTAAGGTGGTAAAAAAGGGACAGAGATTGTCAGGGATGAGGGGACGCTTGCACATGACAAGTGAGCAAACCAATTAGAATGATTTAGTCTAGATTAAAAGAGGTGAGAAGGGCCTTGATTGAAGTGTGCAGAATCATGATGTGTATAATAAGAATTGCTCATACTCTTCGCTCTCTGGCCTGTAATCATAGAGTAATACAGTCATAGTGACCTGCGATCACAGAGTGCTAATAGTTCATTTATCAGCTCTTCTCATAACATTAACCTTTTCCCTACCTTATTGGCATGAGACATGATAGTAAATGTTCCAGTTATCTTCAAAATAAGAATGGACAGGTTTAGTGGGACAGGGAGTTGGACTGTTTTTAGAGGGAGGAGATAACTTTTATAATATGAATGCACATTTTATACCCAGTGTCCCAGATCAGAGACTAACACAGTCATTTGAAGAAGGAACTATGCTCCTTTGGTAAGAAAGTTACAACCAATCATTCTTTTTTTTTTTTTTTTTTAGATTTTATTTATTTATTTGACAGAGAGACAGCCAGCAAGAGAGGGAACACAAGCAGGGGGAGTGGGAGAGGAAGAAGCAGGCTCCCAGCACGGAGCATGGAGCCCGATGTGGGGCTCGATCCCAGGACCCTGGGATCACGCCCTGAGCCGAAGTCAGACGCTCAATGACTGAGCCACCCAGGCACGCCTACAGCCAATCATTCTTGAAAGACTGGGGAGTGAACTTATGATTTCAGCTAAGTGGGGTAAAAGCTATACACATAAATCCCACTCCTTCATATGCATTCATGTGCCAAAATTCCTGAGGAAGGTATGCAAAGTAAGACTTGCAACCTTGAACGCTAACCAACAACATTGACCAATCATTTATACTCTGATTATTCACCTGCAAAATGGGATAATTACACCTGACTTGCAGAGGCATTATGCAGATGAAATAAGAAAAGTGCCAAAGATAATAAGTCAGTATTCTTCCCACTGTCTTGAAACGGATTGCTTTTCTTATGGCACCCTTTATCATCCCATATATCTTGGCTTTAAAGAAACCCCTCAAAGGAAATTTTCCTGACCCCCTCACTAAGAGTTCTCCACCATATTAGGCTCTAATATTACACCATGTGTTTTCCTTATGGACCAGATCAAAATGCATGACTATATAATTTTGTGATTACTTATGTTTTGATCTCTCCTCTACTAGACTATAAGATCCATGAGGGACTAAGACTACATCTGCCGGCCTAACTAATGGATTTCAATCACATTTCTTTTACATTTAGGTGCCCAGTAAATATTTATTGCATGAATGAAAAAGTTTATTAATTATAAGTAAATAGCCTTTTAGAGGAGAAAACACAAAGACATTCAACAGAGCTGCTGGCAAAATGAATATTTTTAATAATTACTCATGGGAGGAAAGGGACAAAGCTTAAGGCATAAGTCAAGTCTTAGGGGAAAAGGTAGTCCTCATGTGTAGTGTTCTTTTTTTCCAACCTAAAAGGCATGGGGGAAAAATCATGTTGAGCCCCAAATTGGTTATTTTATAAATAGATACTCCACTGGAAAAGGTGTTATGAAGAGCTTCCATATCAATGTAATTAACTTATTGTCTGTATGTGTGTGACTATCTGAGGAAGAGGAAGTTTATCATCTATTTACTCCCTTTACCAGGGGAAACTCCTAGGAGAAGGAAAAGAAAGATAGGTAACACAGTCTAATATCTATAAAAGCCCAATAACTGGACCGTGAGCAAATAGACTAATAATATTTGTTAAGAAAGAGGGTCTTACCTATTGAATAAGGAGGTCCGTTTTTTAAGGATTGCTTGTAATAGAAGCACAGGAAGGAAGAGGGGGAGAATAGGAAGAGGAAGAAGAAGAAGCCCGGGTATAAAATGGGGATGATTCATAGACTAATTGTTTTCTACTTCTGTAACTAATTTAGAGACCTGAGGTATTCTGGACCAGTGAGTATGTGTCCAGTGAAGAAATTTTAAAAAAGAGAGAGAAAGCGAGGGAACAACTGAGGAATTGCCTTGATTTCCTATACCTATGTATGCTTCCTCTGAGTTTCTTGATTGTATTGTTGAGATTACTAAAGGTGATGTTCGGGGTAAGATTCCTCATTCATTTGAGTCTTATTTGACATTGGGTGCTTTATGTTACCTCACTATCTAGGACCCACTTCTGTCAAAGCACATTCCAACTAGAGATGTCCATGTGCAATATTGACTCTGGCCCAGTAGGCATTAAAAAAAAAAAAAAAAAAAACCTCTGTGGGCAAGAATTCCACAAACATTTTGCTTTCTTGACAAAAGGAAACATACTACTCGGAAAGTATATTTGACTCTTGCATTTTCCTTTTCCAGGAATGTAGATATGATTCCTATAGAAGCCGGACCTGTTTTGTGACCACAAGAACAAAAATTTAATAAAATCAAAGAGTTTAAAATAAGTACTACTCTTGATATATAGAAGGTGCTAGAATAATGTCATCAACCACAAAACTGTAGAATTATTGTTTAGGATAAGCAGATCTCTATTCAAGCTACTGTAGCCATTTTTGGTTACTTGCAATGAACAGAAAAGTATTTCTAAATTATAGAGTACCTATTAAAGTGACAGAATCATCTCAGTTAATGTTTTGGAAGATCAAATAAATTTTGAAGTGTTATAGAGACAAAATCTCAATAAATCCATGTGATTGTTCAGAAACCCTTAACATAGTCCAGAAGTGTATAGTAAAAGACATACCCAAAAAGGAAACAGTGGTTTTCTTAACTGTGTATTTCCAACATTTTTATCCACTGAATAAACTACTTAATCTATGCAATCCGTCTACATGGAACTTATACTATATATTCCCTATGCACATACATATATTGAGTTTCTGTGAGTTTTCTCAGCAAGCTCAAGAAAAGAAAAAGCTCTCAGAGGGAACTTTTATCAACTCTTGATTTTCACATTAATTGTACTTCACGGGACAAGGCCATGTTTTTCGTCTAAAATTTACTTTTTGTTCCACAACTACTTGAAAATTCCAGGATGCATCAGATAACTTTCTCCCCCCCCCCCACCTCACCCCACTTCATTTCATTATGTGGATTTGGAATCAGAAAAATATCTGATTCAATGGTGATTTGACCCATATTCCTTTATCCGTTGTTGATTAGTTTACTTATGTCTAAAATGGTGGGAAAGAGTCCTACCTCACTCCTATTTTAAAGATTAAAAGAGAACATCCATTTACAGAGTATCTTTTTCCCTTTTGTACTTACTGATAGAAATAAACGCAAAGTTGGTAGCCGAACTCATGAATTTTGACCTGTGATTAGTACTTAAGGTTTCCATTGTTCACTCAAATGGGAAAAGGGGAAAGGTCAAAGAATCAGAGAAGCATAGGCCGAACTCCATTAATTTGTAAGTAATGAATCAAAAGAGAAACGTAAATGGCGTCCCCAAATGACTTCATCATTATCTTCTTAGAGGTATAAAAGTCACACTGTCTTTTGTAGTAGGCAGCATTTATATGGAAATGAGGGTGGCTCAAGAAGCAAGAACAGTATGGCTTTCTGCCTGGATGTACTGACCCTAAAAGCTCTGTGTAGGGAGCTCTGTGCACATGGTCACTGAAACTTCAGATGAGACCACAGTTATGTAATCACAGAAGAAGTGGCCTCTGGGGCTCTTACCTGGGGATCATGATCAGACATAGGATATATTCAGACATGCTCGGAAATGCACTCTTCCCGCATAAGGGAGTACAATATAAAGAGCACAGTGTAAAGGGATCTCATTAAAAAAAAAAAAAAAAAGCTGAAAATAAATTTTCTGGGTTTTGGAGTACCTAGATGTATGGAAGGTTCAAATGAGAAGAGATATTAGAAGTCATAAATTCAAAAGTCTTCATTTTACAAATGAAAAGTAAAGAGTCCAATGAGAAGTAATAACATAAATCACATAGAAAGTAGTTAATGGTTAGCAGGAGAACCTAGGTATCCTAACATATAGCTCTGTACTGGTTTTACTTTCTTTCTTACCATTATGTTAGAATAGTATCCCTTTCTAGGTGAATGTTAAGCCATGGATAAACGCTGGAGGCAAGAAAACACCACATATGCTTCTGGAACAAATAAATAATATCGTAAATAATATTACCTCTATGAGATGGCTTTGCAAGAAGGATAGAGAATAGAGGACTTGAATTTGCTTAGTATTATAAATGGAATATGTGGTCTTAGAGTGGCAAGCCACTAGAAATGTTTAATATCACTGAGCTGATGCCCTACTGCCACTCTCATTTTGTGTGTTCCTCTGGCTTAGGTTTAGCTTTGATTTTCTGAGCCTCTTCCAGCTTATTTGCAGAGACATCAGTCTGCCTGATTGATCAGTGTGCTAACCCTAGTTCAATCTTTGTCAGTCTTCACTCAACATTTCTGAACCTCTGGGTGATTTCAATGATAAATCTTCACAACCACCTAGAAATTGGTAGCCCCACTTGAATTAGTATGAGCCTACTCTAAGTGAAACATATTCACAAAAATATGTGAAGACCGCAACTCACTTGGATCAATCTCAAATTTATCAACATACATTAGACATTATAATTTGATCCATGCTGGTTCCACAACTTGGATCTCCACTTGAACATTCGTTACCAATCCCTAACTTAATTATCTTCTTTCCTTAAGAATGTCACTGAAGTCTTTCCATGGTCCACACACACTATGGTGACAAGTAGTGATGATATTGTATGGTATTCTGCTCTATCATAATAGCTTTATAATTCTTCCAAATAAAGCCAATTTGTTCCGGGGGGTGGGAGTGGATAATTCCAACTACACTCTTTGTATTAATTAACTTCCTGTTGTTATTAAGGACTTCTGATGATATCATGAACTGTAGGGCAATGATTATTTCCTAATATCTAGTCTTTCTTAATAAGTTTTTTCCTTTATAATAGTGTTTTGATTTAAAGGCAGTGATATGCCCAACTAAAAGTCTACATTTCCTAGCCCCCATTGCAGGCAGGCATATCTGTGTGCCTAAATTCTGGCCACTGAGAGATAAGAGGATATGAGATCGTTCTGACTTGAAAGAAGCTTCTTAAATGGGAAGAGAAACTGGGAGGAAGAGTTATTATTCTTGGAGGATAATGGACATGCATGATACATAAGTGCATGCATACATACAGACTTCCAGAAAGCAAACACAGAGGAATCAAGAAACGATAACAAGAGGGTATCTTAAGAGACTAGAACATGAGGCCAGACTGTGGGCTAGCCCAGGCAGTGTCTACATGGTTTCCCAGCTGGCTGTGATTAGTGGATGACTGGGGACTAGGAATGCTTTCCAATTTCTCTTTTCCTGAGGGGATTTTGTAATATGATAATCCTAGGCTCCACCCCCTATCATTGTATATTGAGTGAGTTGGACAGAGATAATTTGTATCTTAGCTTATATAGGTCACTGGGTCACTAGAACTAATGAAGACATCACAGATATTGAGGAGATAAAATTTTGAGGTTGCTATGTATGAAGAAAAAATTTCCCCAAAGGCACTGATTATGGCAGACTTTGCTTTAGTTTACAATACACAGTATTTCCTGTTACCTCCTTACTAAAACTCTGACCCCCGGTGACTACAAATCCATCTTGCTATCGCTGGGGCTACCCAACATCAGACAATTTTTCATATATAGAAAAAAGGAAGCAACTTTTAACTTTCTTTTCTGTTACTAAGAATTGCAATTATTTTCGTACTGATACTACTCTGCATCCAGTGTTCTTTTCATCTAGAGCAAGTTCTCATATTCAACCATCTTTGTAAGTATGTGAGATTAACTACTTCATGATCATAATTCCTTGTGCAGTTTTCTTTAAGTTTTAACATACAGATACACACCTGTTCCTACCTTGATAAGCTTTGTCACAAATCTACTAATTAACCTATTAAATTATTACTCTATTAGTAAAAATATGGATCAGTGTGTTCCTGAAATAGAGGATGAAAAAGAATAAGTCAGTCAGAGAAAGACAAATACCACATGATTTCCCTCATAGGTGGCATTCAAGAAACAAAATAAATAAGCAAAGGAAAAAAAGAGAGAGAGAGACAAACCAAGCACCAATAGGTAAATTTCACTGGGTAAAATGTTTTGTGTATAGCATTAGGAATTGCTATAAAGAGCAAAGAACATATTATCAAGTCACTGGTGTAAAACAACCCTAAGCATTCATGTGATTTTTTTTTTCTAGTTTTGCTTTAGACCCAGGTAAAACCTTCATCATATACGGAAGATGGCAAATTAGTAAAAGGTGCATTGTCATCTGTGGTTGACTGCATGCCATGTGCTAAATGCTCTTGTTATTTTCCTCTCTATATAGATTATTATACCAAGATCAAGAGATCAAATCACTTCTAAATTTTTACACATCCTGTAATGTTAAAACTGGAATAAGAAAGCTATTTTTTCTGGGGCGCCTGGGTGGCACAGCGGTTAAGCGTCTGCCTTCGGCTCAGGGCGTGATCCCAGCGGTCTGGGATTGAGCCCCACATCAGGCTCCTCCACTATGAGCCTGCTTCTTTCTCTCCCACTCCCCCTGCTTGTGTTCCCTCTCTCGCTGGCTGTCTCTATCCTGTCGAATAAATAAATAAAATCTTTAAAAAAAAAAAAAAAAGAAAGCTATTTTTTCTAATTCAAAATTAGAATTCATTGTTTTTACTACTTCAGATTTATTATAGAGGATAGTGATTGTGGGGTATTGCTAGGAATAAGAGGGCTGGCACTTTCTGGAGGGACTGAGACCAAGAACTAGATCTGCACCCTGAGGTGGGGCAGGAAGCAGGTGATTTGATCAGATGAGTTAAATATGTGGAAGATGCTCCTGGAGGAGATCTAGTGTGCCAGGGAAAGTTCTCAGATGACCACCATGATATCCACCTGCCGGTGTTTCAGCCTGGATAATCCCCTCCCCCTGAGGTTCTGGGAAGAACCTGTTATTTTCTTCTAACCATAGAATATGGCAAAGATGATGGGAGGCAACTGCCTTGGCTAGGTTACGTGATGCAGCTAAGGTGAGGGGATTTCGCTCCCATGATTATGTTGAGTTATATAACACTCTGTCTCGAGAGACTAGAGTAAGAGACGCTCCTTCTTTCCTTGAAGAAGCCAGCTGCTGTGCTCTACAATGCCTATGGAGAGGGCCATGTAGGGAACTGTAGGTGTCTTCTAAGGTCTGAGGGCCTTGTACTATAGCCACAAGAAATGAATTCTGCCTAAACCTGTATGAGCTTGGAAGCAGATATTTTATGCAGTCGAGCCTCCAGCTGAGAACACAGCCCAACCAACATCTTGATTTCAGCCTTGTGAAATCTTGAACAGAGCATCCAACCAAGGCATGCTCAGACTCCAGCACCAAAGAAACTGTGAGATAATAAATATGGATTGGTTGAAGCCACTGAGTTGGTGACTTATTACAAAACAGTAGAAAGCTCATACAACTAGTGAAGTGGGTAACACTGAGAGGCCCAGTTCACTGTTTCTGGGTAACATGACAGGAAGAGGGTACTGGCTGGGAACTCTTTTCTGGAAGGACTAGAGTGCTAGATTCTAAATAAATGACCTAAATAATGACTCAAGAACAATGTAGGGCTTGAATTATCTGCACAAGGGCACAATACATGGGTATAGATTAATAGTAAAGCAGGCCCAAATGAGCACATTTGTTCATGCATTCAGAAATATCTACCAATGACATAAGTAATGATAGAGAATAAATGAACTAGAAGAGAGACCTGAAGAAATTACCCAAAATGAGGCAGGCAAAGGAAAGAAGATGGAAAATATTGAAAATAGGTGAAAACATACTTCTCACTCTAGACCCATGAATCATTAAGTCTGGGGTAGGGGTGTGGCAATCTGCTTTCCCTCCAACTGATTCTGATGTCTACTACGGTTTGCAAAACACCCATAAAGATGAAGAGAGGTAAAAGGAACACATTTTGACTTTAAAAAGTGATAGGTTATGAAAACAATGGTCTTAATTTTATTATTCTTTTATCTTTCGGCAACAATATAAAAAAGATAAAAGAATGTATGCTCAATAACTGTAACATAGAAAATAAGAGCACACTTTAAACTTTGTTAGACGTTATAGACTAGGGCACCTAGGTGGCTCAGTCGGTTAAGCATCTGCCTTCGGCTCAGGTCAAGATCCCAGGGTCCTGGGCTGGAGCCCTGCATTGGGCTCCCTGCTCAGCGGGGAGTCTGCTTTTCCCTCTCCCTCTGCTCCTCCCCCCGCTCATTCTCTCTCTCTCTCTCTCACTCAAATAAATAAATAAAACATTTTTAAAAAAAGTTATGGACTAAACGTTCATGTCCCTCCAAAATGCACATATTGAAGTCCTAATGTGATGTTATTTGGAGCTGGGCCTTTGAGAGGTAACTAGGTCATTGGTAGTAGAGCACCTATGATGGGATCGTGTCCTTACAAGAAGTGAAAGAGAGCTAGCCATTCCCAGTATGTGAGCATACAACAAAAGGATGACATACAGGACAAGGCTGTAAACCCTCACCAAGAACCTGACTGAGCCGGCACCCTGATCTTGGACTTCCAGCCTCTAGAACTGGGAGAAATGGATTTATTGTTTAAATCAAGCAGGCTATGGTGTTCTATTATAGTAGCCCAAACTGACTAAGACAGAGGTAGAGAGAACCGGTTTGCAAGTGAGTCTGAAGAAAAAAAATAAATAAAGGATATGGGGAAGTATTGAATTTTTACCTTGTTTTAATGTCACACTGCCATAAAGCCATTAGATAATCTATATAAAGCAACCATTTTTCTTTTTATGGTATTCGTAGCGTAAGGGGCATTTCATTTTATAACGACTCTTTCCATTTTAAAATATCACTGCTCTCTTGGAACCTGAAATTTTTATTCTGCAGATTTTTATTTGACACTGTAGTCAAATAGCTGCATATTCTTTGATGTGTACCAGAATAACAGTGGATTAGAAACTTCCCAAACTGCAGGCATAATTAATGAGTACAACTGATACAATATGTAAAGTCAAAAGAGTGGATGCTTCCTCCGCGCATCCTGGCCAAGAAAATGTCAGACTCCTTTTGTTTCAGAGCTTGCTAATATCAAAGATTACAAGTACATCACCTCTCAAATAACTTTTAAGTGCTGATTTTTGCTTTTTAATATGTCAAATACTTCTCGCATTTTAAAGGCAGTCAGTTTTGAAGATACATTCTAAAATCTTGAAATTAGGAATCAGATCCTGGCAATAAAGTTAATCAGGTGTTGGAAAGTTAAAAACTGGAAAAACTTTGCATCATTAAATTCATAAAACTACTTTTATAGAATTTATAGAAATACTTTTTGAGCACCTGGATGGCTCAGTTGGTTAAGCGTCTGACTTCGGCTCAGATCATGATCTTGGGGTCTTGGGATCAAAGCCCAGTCCCAGTCTCCCCACTCAGCAGGGAGTCTGCTTGTCCCTCTGCCCCTCCCCCTACTTGTACTCTCTCTTTCAAATAAATAAAAATCTTTAAAAAAGATTTTATATAAATACTTTTTAAATATTAAAAATCAGAAGACCTGCATTTGAAATCCTTTCTGTGACATTGAGCATTTTAAATATTAGAAACTGATGCTCTTCCTAAATCTTGCTTCATTTGGAAAACAAATATTTTACAATTTCCTTAATATAGACCCCTTTTGAGGAAATATAATTCTATGATAACTTTGCTTGTATGGTTTATGGACTGAATTGTATTCCTCTCCCAAATTTATACGTTGGAGACTTAACCCCTGATGTGACTCTATTTGGAGATAAGACCTGTAAGGAGGTGATAAAAATTAAGTGAGGTCATAAGGGTGGGGCCCTAATCTGATAGGACTGGTGTCCTTATCAGAAGGGGAAGAAACACCAGAGTTCCCTCTTTCTGAAAGCACCAACAGAAGATCAGCGCGAAGGCCCTCTCTGCAAGCTGAGGAGAAAGGTCTCACCAGAAACAAACCTTGCTTACACCCAGATCTTGAACTTGCAACCCCAGAACTGCTAGAGAGAAAAAAAAAAATCTGTTGCTTAAGCCACTCAGTCTGGGTCAAGGCATCCCACGCCAACTAATACATGTGGACAGACATTAATGTATCCAGAACAATGCCTGGTACAAAGAAGGTGCTAAAAAGATACTTATTGAATCAAGGAATAAAAGCAGAGGGTGTTCAATACTCATACAACCACAGATGTCCTGACTTCACATCTCAAGGATATATTTATTTTCTATAGTAGCCAATCCATAAACATCTAAGGAATGGCACTTCAGGCTGTTTTATAAACTGTGCACATGTGTTTTTTTTTTTAAGTGTGCAACTATGCTTATGTAATTATGAAGAGTAAATTCTTACAGTATAAAATGTATTTATATTGCATTCAAAATATAAGTAAGATAAAATAAGAGTAAAATAATCACCCTTGACCCACACTGGGTTGTAACAACAGGGCCTCACTGCAATATTGTTTCAAGTACTAGAGCGGAACCCCCAGGGCAAAGCCCTGTTTTGCCAGGAAATAGACAGCAAAATGATTTAAATATATCCGCCACATAATCAATCTTAGGTTCCAAGTTTTTGGTGACGTTTATTGAGCCTCTTTTGGGACCAAATACTCATGAATCATGGTTTGCTCAAGAAAATATTTTAAGGATTTAGTACAAGAAATTAGGTACTTAAATATATTTGTATGGGATGATATAAAGGTCAGTAAAAACCAACAACAATCTCAAGGCAGCAAGACGTTTACAGATTCTTCTTTGTGAGCTCACGTTTTGATTAATATCTCTTTTAAAACCTCCAGCTGACTTATGAATTTATCTGGATACATTAATTTTCTCTTTCACCGCCTTGCAGTCTAATCCCTATGATGTTGTTTCTACCTTCCCTGGTAGTGCTACCTGGCAGTTTTCTGAGAAAACGTTAGTATGTCGTTTTCCTCTTCAGCCATTCCAAGTTGTTCTCAGTCTCTCGTGACTATTTCATTGCCTCTTTCCTCCAAAATTCCCCCTTCTCACATTTAAACAGAACCATACATTTCCCCTTAATATTTCCTGATGTTGATATGGTATGTATCATTCTCGACTTTTTTTTAAATAATTTTTTATTATGTTATGTTAGTCACCATACAGTACATCCCTAGTTTTTGATGTAAAGTTCCATGACTTTACTTGCGTATAACACCCATTTAAAGGGCTCATATCATACTACTGTCTGAATAAATTCATAATTTATTTATTCACAAAAATATATGATGAGAAAAAAGTCAGATTACAGTCAATGGACATTTGATGCAGAGCTATTTTTATGCGACATATGTCCGAGGTGCACATGGTCGTAGCAGCTGTGGTGTGATTCCCATAGTAGGCTGTACATGTTTCTCAGTCCTCGACCACATTGACTGAATTTCCCTCTCCATTGGATGCTTAAAATCTTCGTGCGTAGTGGGCAGCAAGCTAGTACTTTGTTTAATTTACAAGTGAGAAAACAATACATTACTTTATAATGATGGAAAAATGGTGAATCCTTCTCAGACATACCGACTCCAAATTTAGTAAATTTCATTTAGATATATTTCTATTAGCTATCATACCACATATTAAATAAATATATATATACTGTATGTGTAAATATATATGTGTATGTACATATTCTAACTTAAAGAAATGTACAGTGCAAGAGACACTGAATGTAATACAAAGAGTGCCATTTACAGTGACACAAAAACTCACTAATGCTCTGCTAGGAAGTTAGAACTTAAAATTTTTTTTGATTCAGCCATACAACGCAAGAAGTTTCCAAACAGAATATTAGTTTCCTTTGTTATAACAACTCACAGAGAACTCAAATCATTAAATCCATTATCTATAATCCACGATAGACAAGATTCTAAAATCGAGAGATTAAATGATTTGTTAAAATCATAAAAAATTTGGGGCTCCTCAGTGGCTCAGTTGGTTAAGCATCTGCCTTCATCTCCGGTCTTGATGGTCCTGGGATCAAGCTCTGCATTGGGCTCCCTGCTCAGCGGGAGCCTGCTTCTCTCTCTGCCTCTCCCCCTGCTTGTGCTCCCTCTCTCTCTCTTTCTGTCAAATAAATAAATAAAATCTTTAAAAAAAAATTGATGGCGAAAGCTAGACTAGAACCTGCCTTTAAAATACAAATCTTTGACAATTTCACTACAACGTATTTCTTTGAGCAGAGGAAAAGTTAGTCTTTTTCAACATCAGTAAACTCTTATGATGTGCAAAACAAGCTCAATGAGCCATTGGTAGGAAGTGGTACCATTAACTGAAATGGAAAAATCTAGAAGAGAAACATGTATAGGGGTAAAAAAAATTTTTTATGGACATATGGGAATACATAAGAAAATCAAGGTACTTGTGTATTCCTATTAATACATTCCTCTATGCAATTGTTTTCTTTTAATATATTGAAGAGCTATCTTCCTGAATGAAGACATACAAACCCACTTTCTTTATAATATTTGCATGGTATTCCATTATAAGAATGTGCCATAATAAATTTAAATAGTTTCCTATTTATGGGAAGTTAGGTTTTATTCAGATTTTTGTTAATATAAATAATACTGCAGTGAAAATCCATGTTCCAATAACTCAGCATACTTTCGTAAATATATCTAGCACATTACTATTGGTAGCTTTATTTACATACCATAAAATTTGCGTTGTAATGCGTGTGATTGAGTTTTGACGGATGTACTTTGTCATGTAACCACTGCCACAGTCTCGGTATAGCTCATTTCCATCATCCCAAAAGTTTCCTTGTGGTACTTTGCGGTCATTCCCTTATCATTTCCTCTGGTACCTACCAACCACAGATCTGATTCCCGTCACTACAATTTTACTGTTTCTATAATTTCATATGAATGGGATCATAGAGTATATATTCTTTGATGTCCTTTACTTAGAATTCTGCTTCTGAGGTTCAACTGCTTTTCCTGTATTACACTAGCTTGTATGTATGTATCTATCTATTCTATTTTATATATAATATATAGTAATATAGTCTATTATCTATAACCTAGTCTATTTTACTGTGCGTCATTGTAACTTTTGGTTGATCAAAAATTGAGCAGAGGTTGTGTTCAAACACCTCACGCTGGTAAGGTTTCCAGTCTATGCTGATTGATCTGTGGTGTTTGCTGGAAAACAAATGCAAACATAAAAGTCTATTCCAGCTTTAACTTTCCACCAGTCTCTCTCACTTTTTGTCTACATAGGCATGTGGGTTTTGTCAGCAAGGATGTGTTGGTGCCCTGGGCCCTGTCTGATCTCTGTTGCACGTGCATACTGACCTCAGTCAACCTGGGGTATCTACTGGAGCTTAGCAAGCCCACTATGGCCATCTCAGCTCCCAGAGCTCCCTGTTTAACCCCCAGCTCCTCCATTGTTGTGTTGCTTTCTGCCAATTAGGCCTCTAAGCCTTTGGCTCTCCTTGTCTACCTGCCACTTTGCCACCTGCTTTGTTACATTGTTATTATTTAGTTAGTTAGTTAGTTATTGTTTCTTTAAAGAGAGATAGAGAGGAACACAGAACTTTCCAATTAAGTTTTCTTTATGACCCGTGGCATGTTTAAATTTTCTTCATATAGGTCTTATGCATTCTTGGTAAGTGAGTTCCCAATCATTTTATATTTTTGGTTACCATGTAAAGGGAATCATTTGTTTTCTCATAACATCATATTGTATATTAATCGATCAAGAAAACTCCAAATATAAAAGGGTAACGTTTCAACAATGGAAAGATCATTATTTTCACAACCCAATCCTCTTATTTCTTGCTTATAAAATACTTTAATTATAAGCCAAAATCAAACACAACTTCAGAATAAGGGTAATATAAACTCTATTCAAATGTCAGAAATATTTTATTAGGCATTTAATTTCCTGTTTATGTTTTTATCACATTGCCTTCAGAGATATGGGTATCAGGACTCACCTTGAACAGGGAATGATTTTCTTTAGCATACACTGGAGTTTGTCAATGGAGACTAACCATGAAACTCTACCTGAAATTGAACCCTCGCATTTAACAGATGAGAATTTTAAATATTGACAAACAAGGATATAAGATCACAAAGATAGAATTTTAGTTACAAAATAATTTTGAAGACTACAAATTCTTCTGCCCTTCAAAGCACAGTTTTATTAATAACCATAAAATATAAGAAATAAGATTAAGAAACAAAAGAGGAAATTTCTGAATTTCCTGGCAGCCAAAGCCAAACTGTAACCACAAGCAATTTTGTATCAGTCACACGTGCATGCATGTCTGCACACATTTATTTTCTATTTCACACCAGGAATGTTCTCCACTTGCTTCTATCCTCTTGTGTGTGTTTCAGGGACTGGTATGAAAGTCTGAGAAGTACATTTCCCGGAATTTATTGCCAGTACTTTCTAGTTTGCATTCCATCATGGAGAGTTCCTGCCCTGAGATTTGGAAGTCGGATGTGGCGGGATCTGCATACCTGTAACTTCACTGCCGGGTGTGGACTTGGGCAGTGGGCACACGTGAGGCTTTGCAGCAACTTCCCCAAAATTTAAGGTGAACCACCTGCTTCAGGACTGCAGGATCTGGTATCCTTGAAGAGTCATACAAGTTCTTGCTGCCCTGAAACCGAAACCTGGGCAGTGAGTGTGCTGCTCATTGTTGGGGTGCAGCTACTCCCGGCTCAATTTATTTTTATTTCTATTTAGATTGAAAACTGAGCCTTTACACAGATACTTTGATTTCCTATTCTACACAATAGAATTGATTCTAGTTTTCTCTCTTTTTGTATTTGTACTTCCTCTCTCAAACAATGAGGAACGCGACTCCCAATATCCCCGAAATATTTACTTGTTTAATCAGACCCCCTTGTCAGGCTGGGACACTGAACCCTGAGTTACTCCAACGCTGCTTCTAGTAGAGCTGCCTGTCCGCCCACTCTTGGGCTCCATCCTCCTGCTCTGGGCTCCCTCCCCTCTTCCCTCTATGGAGGGCCCCCAGCTCTGCACCCTGGCTCTATCACCCCTCCTCCTAGGGCCACACCTGGGGAGTTGGCCAAGGGGGAGAACACAGGATTCCCTTAAGAAACGCTTTGGGAATAATTAATCTTTGTTTCCTCACCCGATTCTCTCCTCCCCATAAAAAGGACATTCTCTAACTTCAGTGAAACAAATTCTATTTTTCTAACGTCTGTATTCTCCCATGGCTGACATCCCCTCTGATGGAAGGCTGTATTTGTGTCTTTACAGGCTCTATCCTGTCATTCTTCTCTGACTCGTTAAAAGTGGAATGTCCTAGTTGTCTGAAATAGAAAGACAATTTATAAAAATACTAAGGGCCAGGGGAACACTGCTGCTAATATTTAAAGACATAATTTGCCACACATTTTTAAGATCATTTAGTCTTTACACCAACTCTGTAATATAGGAATTATAGTATTAATTTGATAAACGAGGAAGCTGGCAGCACTCCCAAGGTCTTACAGTGCATCTGTGGTAGAGTTTGATTGACAATCAGGTCAGCCTGATAAGAAAGGGCTCGCTCCTTGCATTACGCTATGCTCCCCAGATCTGGGTTTCTTTAGCCTGCATATTACAGATTCCAAATGAATTCCTCAGGGTCTGCTTCTTAAATGAACTCGATATTGATTTGTTCTCTATCTACATAATGGGGCTAAGGTCATATATAAATGTATTCTTGTAAGGCATCTTATGGAAGGATTTCTACAAAAGAGAATGTTATGTAAATCCTCACTAAGATTACTAATGTCCAGAATTCATACTCTGTGAAGGGTAAAATTATCCATGGAGACGAATGGTTATCAACCCAGGACCAGAGAAGATTTCTGAAACATTTAAGACATACATGCTTTTCGTGAAACATGTCTGTCAGATTGGACATTTAAATTATGGCAATTAAGGACACTTGCACTATTTAAGAATAGAGATATAAAACAACTTTTACTCCCCGCCACCCCGTAACATGAGTTCAGGGTCCCTGCTGAGCCTCTTGAATGCCCACTACCAGATATTTTTAACTATTTAGATATCCTTTTTTTGTTGTTGTTAAGTTATGCGCTATCTAAATATTCTCTGTTCATGCCTTAGCAAAAAATCTTGTGTGATCTCTGTTAAATACATCAGCCTTTTTATCCATCTCTTCTCCTAGCATTCAAGTTCCAAAATACAGAGTTTTGCTTTGTTTATACACAGTTATGACTACAGATTTATACAATCCTATTTCTGGTAAAAGATAAATGTTACCTGAATTTAAGAGTTGATACTGACAGACAAATAACAGCTACAATTTGTTGTTATTACAAACACAAGTTATTTTTTATGTATAAAACTAAAGTATCCTTTAATTCTGAATGTCGAGAGCTATGTATGAAGACTACAGTTTATGCACACAGACATTGGATTCAAGTAACAGTAGGTTTGGGACAGTATGCTGAGTCAGCCTGCCAAGGGTAAGTGTGATTAGCTCACAGCAAACAAGGGCAAAGGCTCAGAGTTCTCTAGAAGTCTTGGTTTATCTTACATCTCCGCACATCTGTGTGTGCTGCTTCCTGAGTCTGAAATGTTATCCTTCCCTTTGCATGAAAAGTGAATTCCTAAAAGTCCTTCAAAACTCAGATGCAAAGTCATAAATTCTTCCTTTCTTGCCTGACCTCTGCGGTTAAACCTCACCTTTGACTCTCACCACATGCGTCTCCTAGCACTCAGAATGTTGTACTTAATTATCTGTCACTTGTCTATCTCACTAGATGATGGTAGAAATTTAAGTTGTGCATTCAGATACATTCTCTTATGAATTTTTCATTTATTCACTTGTTTAACATGTTATCTGTTGAGCATGTATTTTGATGCAGAAACAAGGGAGCAAGGTTTGAGAAACAGACAAGGAGTCTAATCTGAAAAGTCTTATATGCCCTGTCAAGGATATGGGGTACTTTTCCTTATCCAAAGTATGATGGAAGCCATTATGTAAGAACAGAGCTAGGAAACCATTGTTAGTTTTCTTGAACCATGTGAGTTCACATCTTGAGGGTCAACATGCCTTTTGAGCCTCCTGGATTGGAGGCTACCTATATCCAACGTCATCATCGTCATCATCTTGGTAGCAGTATAAAAGGGGTAATACTTGTGCAAGAGAAGCATTTAGCCACCCCAGGACAAAGATTTTTAAAAATGCATAAGACAGAGTGAATGTGGGTGGTTCAGGTTAAGTATCTGCTTTCCGCCCAGGTCATGATCTCAGGGTCCTGGGATGAAGCCCCACGTCCAGTCCAGCTCCCTGCTCAGCAGGGAGTCTGCTTCTCCCTCTCCTCCTGCTCTCTCTCTCTCTCTCTAGAGCACACACACTTGCATAGTATCTCTCTCAAATAAATAAATACAGTCTTCAAAAAAATTTAAAAAATAAGGATCTCTGTCCTTAGATTTCAAAATTTTTTTATTTTGAAATAATTATATCTTTGTAAAGTAATTGAAGATGCTAGAGAGAGCTTTCATATACTGTTCACTTAGTTTCCTCTAATGTTAACATCTTCCATCTTAATATCTGGTACATTTATCAAAACTAAGAAATTAACATGTGCATAGTACTATTAACTAAGTTTTTCTTTTTTTTTTTTTAAAGATTTTATTTATTTATTCGACAGAGATAGAGACAGCCAGCGAGAGAGGGAACACAAGCAGGGGGAGTGGGAGAGGAAGAAGCAGGCTCATAGCAGAGGAGCCTGATGTGGGGCTCGATCCCAGAACGCCGGGACCACGCCCTGAGCCGAAGGCAGACGCTTAACCGCTGTGCCACCCAGGCGCCCCTAAGTTTTTCTACTAATGACCTTTTTGGTTCCAAAATACAATCCAGGACAATTTGTGTATTAATTTTCTAGGGCTGCCATAACAAAGTACGACAGACTAAGTGGCTTAAACAGCAGATATTTTATTTTCGTAGAGTTGTGGAGGCAAGAAGTCCAAGATCAAGGTGTAAACAGGGTTGATTTCTTCTGAGGCCTCTCTCCTTGACTTGTAGATGGCTGTCTTCTCCCTGTGTCCTCACCTGGTCTTCCCTTTCTCTGTGTCTGTGTTCTAATCTCCTCATTTCATAAGGATACCAGTCATATTGGATTAAGACCCACCCCAATGACCTCATTTAATCTTTTTAAAAAGTTTTTACTTAAATTCCAGTTAACATACAGTGTACTATTAGTTTCAGGTGAACAATATAGTGATTCAACACTTCCATACAACACCCAGTGCTCATCGCAAGTGCCCTCCTTAATCCCCATCACCTATTTCACCCATCCCCCCCCTCACCCACCTCCCCTCTGGTAACCATCTGTTTTTTCTCTGTAGTTGAGTCTGTTTCTTGGTTTGCCTCTCTTATTTTCCCCTTGGCTCATTTGTTTTGTTTCTTGCATTCCACATACGAGTAAAATCATATGGTATTTGTCTGTCTTCGACTGGCTTCTTTTGCTTAGCCTAATACTCTCTAGCCCCATCGGTGTTAAAATTGGCCAGATTTCATTCTTTTTTATTGCTGAGTAATAGTCCAGTGTGTGTGTGTGTGTGTGTGTGTGTGTGTCAGTGTGTGTGTGTCTGTGTGTGTGTGTCTGTGTGTGTGTGTGTGTATCACCTCTTCTTTATCCATTCATCAGTCGATGGACACTTGGGCAGCTTCTATAATTTGGCTATTGTAGATAATGCTGCTGTAAACATCAGGGTGCGTCTGTCCCTTTGAATTAGTATTTTTGTATACTTTGGGTAAACTGCTGCATTGTAGGGTAGCTCTATTTTTAACTTTTTGAGGAACCTTCATAGTGTTTTCCATAGCAGCCGCCCCAGTTTGCGTTCCCACCGATGGTGCAAGAGGGTTCCACTTTCTCCACATCCTTGCCAACACCTGTCGTTTCTTGTGTTGTTGATTTTAGCCATTCTGACAGGTGTGAGGTGATATCTCATTGTAGCTTTGATTTGCATTTCCCTGATGAAAAGTTATGTTGAGCATCTTTTCATGTGTCTGTTAGTTATCTGTATGTCTTTGGACAAATGTCTGTTCATGTTTTCTGCCTATTTTTAATTGGATTATTCAGTTTTGGGGTGTTGAGTTTTATAAGTTCTTTATATATTTTGGATACTAACCCTTTATTGGATGTGTACTTTGCAAATATCTTCTCCCATTCCACAGATTGCCTTTTAGTTTTGTTGCTTGCTTCCTTCATTACCCAGAAGGCTTTTATTTTGATGAAGTGCCAGTTTATCTTTGCTTCTGTTTTCCTTGCCTCAAGAGACCTATTTAGAAAGAAGTTGCTACAGCTGATGTCAGAGAAGTTACTGCTTGTGTTCTTTTCTAGGATTTTTATGGTTTCAGGTCTCACATGTAGGTCTTTAATCCACTTTGAAGTTATTTTTGTCTATGGTGTCAGAAAGTGGTCCAGTTTCATTCTTTTGCATGTTGCTGTTCAGTTTTCCCAACACCATTTATTGAAAAGACACTCTTTTTCCCATCGAATATTCTTTCCTGCTTTGTTGAAGATTAATTGACCGTGTAATTGTGGGTTCATTTCTGGGTTTTCTTTTCCATTCTATTAATCTACATGTCTACTTTTGTGCCCATACCATACTGTTTTGATTACTACAGATTTATAATACAACTTGAAATCCAGAATTGTGAATCTCTTGCTTTTCTTTTTTTTTTTTTTTTTCAGAATTGGTTTGGCTTTTGGGGATCTTTTGTGGTTCCATACAAATTTTAGGATTGTTCTAGCTCTGTGAAAAAATGCTCTTGGTGTTTTGATAGGGATTGCATCAAATGTGTAGGTTTCTTTGCATAATATAGACATCTTAATGATATTTATTCTTCTAATCCATGAGTGTGGAATGTCTTTCCATTTCTTTGTGTCATCATGAATTTCATCAGTGTTCTATAGTTTTCAGAGCACAGGTCTTTCACATCTTTGGTTAGGTTTATTCCTACATATCTTACCATTTTTGGTGCAGTTGTAAATAAGATTGATTCCTTAATTTCTCTTTCTGCTGCTTCATTATTGGTGTATAGAAATGCAACAGATTTCTGTACATTTTGTATCCTGTGACTTTACTAAATTGGTTTATCAGTTCTAGAAGTTTCTTGGTAGGGTTTCTCAGGTTTTCTGTATAAAGTATCATGTCATCTGCAAGTAGTAAAACTTTTAATTCTTCCTTGCTGATTAGGATGCCTTTTATTTCTTTCTATTGTCTGATTCCTGTGGCTAGGACTTCTAGTACTATGTTAAATAAAAATGGTGAGGGATGCCTAAGTGGCACAGTCTGTTAAGCGTCAGGCTCAGATTGTGATCTCAAGATCATGAGATCGAGCCCTGAGTTGGGCTCTGCACTCAGTGTGGAGTCTGCTTAAGACACTCTTTCCCTCTCCCTCGGCCCCTCCCTCCCGCTCACAGGCTCTCTTTCTCAAATAAATAAATAAAATCTTTTTAAAAAGTGGTGAGAGTGGAAATCTCTGTCTTTATTCCTGACTGTAGAGGAAAAGCTCTCAGTTTTTTCCCATTTAAGATGATATTAGCTATTGGTTTTTGTATATGGTCTTTACTATGTTGAGGTATGTTCCCTCTAAATCTACTTTGTTGAGGGTTTTTATCATGAATGGATGTTGTACTTTGTCATATTCTTTTTCTGCACCTATTGAAATGATCGTATGGTATTTATCCTTTCTTTTATTAATGCGATATGTCATATTGATTGATTTGCTAATGTTGAAGCACCCTGGCAACCCAGGAAAAAATCCCACTTGAGCTAATATTCTGTTATAATTGTTCGTATTGCTGTTATTATTTCTCCTCTCTCATTTATGATTTTATTTATTTGGGTCCTTCTCTTTGCTTTCTTGGTAAGTCTTGCTAGTGGTTTATTGACTTTGTCAGTCTCTTCAAAGAACCAGCTTCTAGTTTCATTCATCTGTTCTATTAATGGTTTTCATTTGTTGTTGTTTTTTTAGCTTGTATATAATTTATTTCTGCTGTAATCTTTATTATTTCCTTCTTTCTGCTGGCTTTAGGCTGTTTGTTGTTCTTTTTCTAGCTCTTTTAGGTGTAAGGATAGGTTGTTTATTTGGGATTTTTCTTGCTTCTTGAGGTAGGCCTATATTGCTATATACTCTACCCCCCACTTAGGGCCAATTTTGCTGCATCCCAAAGGTTTTGGACTGTTGTGCTTTTATTTTCATTTGTGTCCATGTATTTTTTTTTTTATTTCTTCTTTGATTTCCTGGTTGATCCATTCATTTTTTTAGCAGCGTGGTATTTAACCTCCATGTATTTATGGTTTTTCCAGCTTTTTTCTTGTGGTTTCATAGTTTCTTCTAGTTTCATAGTAATGTTGTCAGAAAACATGCATGGTATGACTTCAGTCTTCTTGAATTTGTTGAGGCCTATTTTGTTGCCTAATAAGTGATCTATTTTGAAGAATGTTCCAAGTGCACTTGAAAAAAATGTGTATTCTGCTGTTTTAGGATGGAATGTTCTGAATATATCTGTTATGTCCATCTGGTCCACTGTGCCATTCAAAGCCCTTGTTTCCTTGTTGATTTTCTGTTTGGATGATCTGTCCATTGATGTAAGCGGGGTATGAACGTTCCCTACTATTATCATATTATTATCAATTATTTCCTTTGTGTTAGTTATTGTTTTATGTATTTTGGTGCTCCCATATGGGGTGCATAAATATTTACAATTGCTATATCCTCTTGTTGGATTTTCCCCTTTATTCTATAGTGCCCTTTTTGTCTCTTGTTCAGTCTTCGTTTTAAAGTATATTTTGTCCAAGATAAATATTGCTACTCTGGCTTTCTTTTGACATCCATTTGCATGGTAAATGTTTCTCCATCTCCTCACTTTAAATCTTTTAAGAATTTTTCTTTATCACTACATTTTGCAAATTTAATTACAATATGTCTTGGTGTGGGCC
This sequence comes from Ursus maritimus, assembly GCF_017311325.1. Taxonomy (NCBI): domain Eukaryota; kingdom Metazoa; phylum Chordata; class Mammalia; order Carnivora; family Ursidae; genus Ursus; species Ursus maritimus. Next base: position 44,501,293 of record NW_024426885.1, read on the forward strand.
TGCTTTTGTTGATTTTAATGGGAGTTCTCTGATCACCCTGGATCTGGATGTCTTTCCTTCCCCAGATTAGGGAAGTTTTCAGCTATTATTTTTTCTTGTCTTTTCTTTCTTTTCTTTTTCTAAGGATTTTATTTATTCACTTGAGAGAAAGTGAGACAGAGAAAGCACAAGCAGGGGGAGAGGCAGAGGGAGAGGGAGAAACAGACTCCCCACTGAGCTAGGAGCCTGATGTGGGGCTCCATCCCAGGACCTGGAGATCATGACCTGAGCTGAAGGCAGATGCTTAACCATCTGAGCCACCCAGGCACCCCATCATCTATTATTCTTTCAAATAAATTTTCTGCCCCCTTTTCTCTTTCTTCTTCTTCTGGGATTCCTTTAATACGAAAGTTATTACATTTGATGGAGTCACTGAGTTCCCTAAGTCTATTCTCAGTGTTGTGTAATTCTTTCTCTCTTTTATTCAGCTTCATTGCTTTCCATTGCTTTGTCTTCTAGGGTCACTAATTCATTCCTCTGCTTCTTCCAGCCTGCTCTTCATTGCATCAAGCATGTTTCTAACCTCATTTATTACACCCTTCATCTCTGATGGATTCTTTTTTTTTAAGATTTTATTTATTTACTTTAGAGAGAGATAGAGAGAGTGTGTGCAAGCGGGGTGGGGGGGGGGAGAGACAGGGAGAGAGAATCCCAAGCAGACTCCACGTTGAGCATGGAGCCCAATATGGGGCTCAGTCTCAGGACCCTGAGATTGCGACCTGAACCAAAATCAAGGATCAGATGCTCAACCACTGGCCACACAGGTGCCCCTGATTGATTCTTTTTAAACTCTTTTATCTCTGTGGTAAGGGTCTCACTGATGTCTTCCATTCTTTTCTCAAGCCCAGTGAGTGTCCTTATGATCATTGCTTTAGATTCTTCATCAGGAATATTACTTATATCTATTTCATTCTCTGGCCATGGCCTCATCTTGTTCTTTCATTTGGGATAAATTCCTTTCTCCATTTTGTCTCATTTTGTCTAAGTCTCTGTCTGCTTCTCTGTGTTAGAAAAACCAGTTATATTTCCTGCTCCTGAAAGTAATGGTCTTATGAGTAGTGCCCAGGGCACTGGTGCTTAAGGTGGTGTCTCCAGCATGCTGGGTGCACTCTGCCATTGTGTTTTGGCTGCCCTATGCATCAGGCCAGTCATCTTCAGAAAATCTCCTTGTCTGCTATGGGCAGCCTTGGTCCCTGGCCAGAATGTGGCAAGTTTTAACTAGGTGTGCTCTGGACTGCTTGTTAAATGAGACCTGTCACCACCTTCACCAAAATGTATTATCTGTAAAACTCTGTGGTTGGGAGACATGGTGTGGGCAGGGGTTTGTGCTGGTCTTCTGGGGGATGGGGGTACAATGTGCTGGGACTGAGGCAAGCTTGACTGAGAAGGGAAGTCCCACCAGACAGAAGGGGGGTTGGACTTGGTATAAGCAAGTTAGGCAGCCAATGTTGGGGTATGCTGCTTCCCACAGGTGGCTCTGTGTTTATGCTGAGGGGCGGGGGAGGGAAATGGCACTGACCAGCTCCTTTGTTTCTGGAGAAGTATCTCAGTGAATGCTGCCTCTCAGGGACACAGTCTAAAAAGAGTAACTATCTCCCCTCTGTGTGCCCCAGGCTATCTTCAGATCACTGTTTGCACACTGTCTGCCAGGGTTGTTTGCCTGCCTTCTCTCCAACAGCATCACTGTGCCCACTGGGCTCTATCCCAGTCAAGCTCTCTGACCTTTAAAACTCCAGGCATTAAGCCACCCTGGTTGCAAGAACTCACCAAATTCAGCTCCTCTCATTTCTCAAGCCAGTGGCTTTGGGGAAATATTCTTCTTGTACTTTGCCCTGTGTGCTCCTCTCTCTCAACCACACTCCCCTGCAATCACAGCTCCCTCCCCTCCACAGCACCTGTGGTCTCTTTCTCCCCTGAATCACATCTCCGCACTTCCTATATTCTTCAGTGTGGCCTCTTCCCTCCCTTTAGTTATGGTGTTTGTTCTGCCAGTCTTCAGGTTTATTTCTGGGGCACTGAGGATGATTTGATAGTTATCTAATTTTATCTATGGGACGAGGGGAGCCTAGGACCCTCCTTCTCTGCTGCCATCTTCCTGTCTCTGACTTCATTTAATTTTGATGACCTCTTTCAAAGACCTATCTTCTAAAACAGTCACATTCTGAAGTGCTGAGGATTAGCAATTCAACATATGAATTTGTGGGAATGCATTTCAGCCCATAACACTTGGTTTTATTTCATCATCATATTTCTTTAATCTCATCTGTGACAGTTTCTCGGTTGCCCCGCATCCCCCACCTCCCAGGTTAATGGTTTTGGGAAAGAATACCATAGAGGTGAAGTACCTTTCTCATCACATCCTTGGGGTGGGGTCACATGACTTATGACCTTGACCCTGATTGTTAAGGTGATATCTGTGGATATCTCATTCTAAAATGAGTTTTTCCTCCTTTCTGTAATCAATTCATTAGAAATGACTCACTAAGTCCAGCATCCACACTAAAGAGAAGATAATTAAGTTCTACCTCCTAGAGGGAGGAGTGTCAAATAATGTGTAAAAATGTGATAAAGCCACCAATGTCATTAATAAATATTATGGGAGAAGAAACTTGAAGCTCTGCAAATATCATTTGTCCTTAACATTTCACCTTAATTCATATATTCATATATTTTGATACTATTTAGTGACAGTCTCTTGAATAAAAAAGGGGAACCCAATCTGTTCTAGGGAGGCAAGTCACTGAAGATCTGTTGTCAGCAGCCATACTGAAGCTTACGTAATGTAAGGGGATCTCTTTAAGAAAGAGAATAGAAAATTACTAGTGCATAATTTGGTACTAAATAAAATCCATTTTGAATGAGGAAAAAGAATTGCAAGCATTTATTGGCGTTTCAGATATCCACATTCCTTTCTTTGGGGATTTCTTTAAACAATTTGTCAGAAATGCTTATGTAGAAATGCAACCTAATTTCTTCTTTCCAAAATACTGTACTACTCTTAGGAACTGGCCTCCCTTACTGGAGACTTGGCATGTGAGGGGCCTTGAAGCTTAAGGTTTAGGCCCCTCTGCCAATGATGCTTTATGGGATAGAGATCTCAAAGTGACAAAAGCAAAGCAAACCTAAAAACAAGATGTAATTCCAAGTCAGATTTGTGCAAGGACATAATTAAGTCATCAAAACTACATATACATGAAGTAAAAGTGGATATCTGAATGAGGGGAGGTCAGAAATGGAGTAAATACAGGAATCATAATGCCTGGGAAGGAGGCAATGGGATAATTGAGTCTGGATTAAAATATAAAAAATGGGTCATGAGAGCATGCCACAGAGGCAAAGGAAAGGAAACAAAGACACAGGTACTTGGTGTGTCCTTGAATTTCAAAGTGTACTTCTGAGTTTGGCTCTATAATCAATGCATTGATTCCAAAATGAGGTGGTAGGGAAATTGCTACTTAAAATAAACATTAACTACTAAGCTTTGGTCTTTTAGGAGAGTGGAATAATTCATATTGAAGTCAGGTGGGTTTATTGTCTTGGAAAGAAATACATAGTCTCTTTAAGTATAGAAAATAAAGATTCTAGGGGAGGGATAAATTTCTCTGTAGAACGAAGAAACAAAAATTTTGAGTTTTGAAGGGACAGACTTGGAGAAAGAGAAGAGTTTTATAAAGGAGGGTTTAAAAAGTATGAGAGAGAGAGCAAATATAAAATATGAAATTAATTTAAAATATAAAAAATGGGTCCCTCACACGTAAGGTCTCCAGTAAGGACAGCCAGTTCCAAAGAAAAGAGACAGAGAAAAGGGGAGACAAGGAAAGTGAGACAGCAGGAGACTGACACTATGTGAGAGGAATGGAAGCCAAGAAGAGTCTTAGTCACTTGAGAACATTCCTGTGGCAGCAAAAGGTTAATAAGTCAAGCAGAGAAAGACAATTATCATATGATTTCTCTCATCTATGGAACATAAGAGCTAGGAAGATCGGTAGGGGAAGAAAGGGATAAAGAAAGGGGGGGGTAATCAGAAGGGGGAATGAAGCATGAGATACTATGGACTCTGAGAAACAAACTGAGGGCTTCAGAGGGGAGGGGGGTGGGGGAATGGGATAGACTGGTGATGGGTAGTAAGGAGGGCATGTATTGCGTAGTGCACTGGGTGTTATACACAACTAATGAAACTTTACATCAGAAACCAGGGATGTACTGTATGGTGACTGACATAATATAATAAAAAAACCATTTAAAAAAAAAGAGTATATTCCAAAAAAAAAAAATGTGTTCTTAGAATAGAGATATCAGAGCCTAATCCAAATTTCCATCCTGCTCTTCCTTGTAATTGTTCATTGTTCCCCTCAAACTGTAAGTAGAAGTGACCCATACATAATCACCTTGTGTTACAAATATGCCAGGGGAGTATAACATGGGTGAAGCCGTGCCCAGAAATACAGGATCATCAAATGTCAGGAAGAGAATAATAATGTAAATTTGACTCGAGGTGACCAACTGTCCTAATTTTCCTGGGACCAAGTGATTTCTTAGGACATGGGACTTCAGTTCTAAAACTAGAACCGTCATGGGCAAATTTGGACAGTTGGTTACCCTAGTAGTGTGTACCTTTAAGCAAAATTTATTTACTTGCCTTAAAAGAATAATAGAGATATCTATCCTTATATATGGATAGAGAAGAAGAAAGCCATATATTGAAAAAGATAAAGGGAAAAGACAAGAGAGAATTATACGGAGAGAGGGGAAGAGTCCTGCATATAAATGTCACAGATATTTGTATGTTTGTATGTATGTATCTTTATATGGGTATATTCATACATGTATCTCTCTATGCGTATGTAGATATTTTTAGAAGAGGAAAGAGAGAAGGAGAGAATGATCTTAGCTTCAGTCCTCACTTTGACACTTTATATTTAATCTTTGGTAAATCATGAATTATTTCTGAGCCTTGGTTTCCTTATCTGTATAGTTTCTTTGTAGGATTGTAGTAAATATGTACTATAATATGTATATGTTAGCTATTAATTATATAACACGCAGAGCACAAGAAAATTTTTATAATATATATTTTTATTATCTATATATACATATAGATGTATATATATTTAATATACCAAATCCATCCCATATCATTTGTTGCCAAGGTCAAAGAGAAGTCCATCACAGCAATTCTTCTGTGCTTTCCTTCTTTTTTTTTGGCTTATACATGAAACCTGCTGTGTATCAAATCTATGAAATCATGAGAAAGGCCTAGGCTTTAGTCCTCTGAAATTACTATTGCCTCTTGTTACATGATTTCATGGAGAATGTCCTACCAGTTCTCAGAGCACTGTGCACCCAGGCCCGCTCTGCTGACCTTATGTGAAGTACTGGACAGCCAGGTTAAGAGTTGACAGCTCATAGATAGCCAAACAGCTTTCACCCAGCCAAGATCCTGGCTCCTGCAGGGTGTCCTGTGGCAGAAAAGTACACTGCCGCCTCTTGTGGCACCCACAAAATCCTGGCCTCCTTCTTGTTCAGAGAGCTTTTTATCACCTTGGCTGCCCCCCTAGCAGCAAAGCCTTCAACACGTGCCAACTCACTACTGGAGTTTGTCCTAATCCCTTCAGAAGCCAGAATTCTGAAAATTCTACTCAAGTGAAAAACGAAACCCAGAACTCAAAGGCAAAACGTCTGATGGTCTCTTGACAGGGCAATTTTATGTGCTATAAACACATATTTTGCTGATGAATTTTTAGCAACTCCCCCAAGGGTGATGCAAATTAATAATTTGTGAATACTTTATCCTCTACTTTTAGTACTGTTATAAAGTAGATATTCAACACAATTTTAGTAGATTTTTCTTTCCAACCCCTGCACATAAAACATATCTAGAACTATTTCTGCTTCCTCTGAGAACTGACTAATGAGGAGATACTTAGGAAAGAAAAAATGCTGCCTACATATCCATTAGTGAGAACAAGTTTTTAGTCACCTTAATGGTACTGATGATATGTAATAATTAATGCAGCCACTTATGGTGATTCTTTAAAAGACTTCTCAATTCCGTTTGAATTTAGCACCCATTCTAACATGGTGTAAAAACAATTTCCTGTTTGGAGTCCATCTTTGTGTCCATATTCAGGGGAAAATATTGACTTCCTAACACCCAGGTAATTCCCAGGTAGTTGAGATGTTGTCAGAATTGGGAATTACAAAAGGAATTCTAGGAACAAACCCAAGATCTAGAAAGTTTTAATATCAATTCTAACTTGTTCGATATTCTTGAGTATGTTCATTTTAGTTTCCTGGTAGACACCAGTTTGTTTTGTTAATTTTCTGCCTTCAAGTTATTTTGCAAGAACACCCTCACAAAAATATAAGAGGCAGTGGGCTGGGAATATGGAGAGACATGTTCTTACTGAAATCAGAGCTTAGAAATTAGAAGGATGTTTCTTCGAGATAATAAGTGTAGACCCACAGTAAGAAGGACAATGTGAGGGTTATCTGCTCATTCTCTCTTCTGAAGAAACTGCCTCTCATCACCACTGCCCCTTTTACAGCAAACATTTTGTACAATATAATCTGATGGTGAGCATCTAACTCCCAATTACTCCCTTTTCCAAGAATTTGGAAAACTCAATTTCGAGATAGGGTCGTATACTCAATGGAGCAGATGTACAATCTCAGAAATGGAGGCAAGACATCATCAGCTGTTGTACTCTCTCCAGGGCAGATGAAGTTGTTGGCACAGAAAAGGGAGGGGCAACCTTCAAAGATGGCTTGATAGCCCTAGTGGTTTTCCCTACATGCCTCCTGCCCCTTGTTCCAGGCTTTCCTATAGCCCGGTTGCATTAATGCCTTTGGGTTCATGAGACATCCCTGCATGATTATAATAAATTCTTATTTGTTCAGCAGTGTTTGAGTTAGAATGTGTTAAGCTGAAAGCGAAAGAGTCCTGCCTAATACATACAACTGTTGCAGCAAAGGGAGCACCAGCACCTCTGTAATTGCTTATCAGGTACCCTTCGCTTCTTTCAACCTCAGTTACACACATTCTTCATCTAGGCATTAGCGTCAAAACCTGAAGTTATGAAGCTTTGACCTCCCATGTCTTACCCTCAGACCACGACCTCTGACCTGTCCAAATGTTTTGCACCCATTTGTATAGCTTTTGATTTCTTAGAAAATTCCAGACCCTTGAGAGGTCGTAGATATTGGAGTCAGACAGATCTGGGATTTAATCTTAGGTATAAACGAAATGATTTTGGAAATAAAGTTGTTCAACCTTTTAAGGCTAAATCGATCCAGCTGGCCAGGGGGAATAATACCAATCTCTGGGCTTGGAAAGCATATTCAGCGAGATGATGCTTTATGCAGCAGAGCATCTGGTACATAGTAGACACTCCATAGACGTCACCTACGCAATTCTCATGTTGTTATTGCTCTCTCCATTTTTCTTCAGTCTTCCTGGTTTTTCTTCCTTACCTAGCCGGTTGTGGATGCACCAGTTGTGTGCACATAACTCATATTCTCAACATCAACTCTTGCGGTCCAGTCCTTCTGTCTTAATTATGAGAGAAAACTCAAACACGGGATGCATTTTCCAACTATCTTCTCTCCCTTCTACTGCTCTCCCATGAAGATTCAGATTGACAGCCACTCCAAGTCTGTGGTCTACAAACTCAGCGTGGTTTCTAGAATTGCCTTTAAATCATTTTATTTGATCATCCTCTCCCATCATTCCTCTCAATTTCTATGTGAAACGTTTCCTGCATTCCTTCAGACCTCTGCCCAACGAAGCTACCTTACTTTCCACAAATCGATTCATTTAGATTCACTATGAATGTAATTTTACCACCACATCACATTCTAACATCTACATTCATATCCATTCTCTCTCTCTTTCATCAGTCATGGAGAATGATGTGTCTATTCTCCCACTGCAGGCTGCTACTTCCACTCTTCCCAATAAGCCCATCCTTTCACCTCCTCCAGACGTTGCTTTGCATTAGCCTTACCTTTTATTTCCTTCATCTTCAACCTTCTATCTTCCTGCAGGCTTCTCTCTACACTAGCAAAAATTCTCAGGTAATTCTTATCTACATGTATAAGCTAAATTAGTTAGCTTCTATCTTCCTGCAGGCTTCTCTCTACACTAGCAAAAATTCTCAGGTATTTCTTATCTACATATATAAGCTAAATTAGTTAACATACTTTTGACTTCAGTAATATAATACTGAAATAAAAGGGATTTAACCGATAAGGAGTGTTGTTGTTGTTGTTTTTCTTTTTTTAATTTCATAGAGTAGGAAGCATGAGGATAAGGGTCTTATCCTAAATATAGAGAAGAAAGCTCTAAGGCATCTGATTTGCTGGCACTATGAAGCCTCCTTAGCAGCCCTGATGTAGGCAATATTTGGTGGTGGTGGGTGCATTGCTCCTGTTTTGAAAATGTACATGCAATTCCTGACTGGTGCAGGAATTGAGATCACTGTGACAGTGTTTTCTGTAGCAGTATGTCTATCTATTGAGCCAGTGGGTATTCTAAAGTTAGCTGAGATCATCCCAGACCCAAAAGGGCATTCTTGTTGGGAACCTATCTATACTGTTGGAGAAGAACAAACAAAATTAAGAATATGCAAATGCAAAATCAATTGATTATAATCATTTCAGGCCAATAATTGCTCATGACCAATCACTCACCAATGAACAATGAAACTCAAAATTGACTGAGATTAAGTTTTCACCTTTGACTTTACCAGTGGAAGGGTGGCTCATACCAAAAATTAAATTTGGTTTACAAGGCAGAAATACTTATAAGGCAAATTTTGAGGAATATCCGAGGTTTGAATTGAAAAATGTACCTACTATTTCTTAAAATGGAAATCTAATAATCCTACCTTTTAAAACATTTTAAAGCTTTCTCATTCCTTCGGAATACAGTTCAGATTCCTGACATGGCCAACATAGGTAGTATAGTTAAGGGTGTAGCAGAGAAGCTCTGAGTTCAAATGATGGCCTCCCTATTAACATATGTGTCCTTTAACTTATCTAAACCAGATACCCATGAACACCTCTAAATTTCAGTTTCTTGTGAAGTGGGGATGAAGAGTACCAACCTCACAACATTATGAAAAGATTAAATGAGATAATCCAATAAAAATATAGCAAGTAGACAAATAGTCATTAATGTGATTCACAAAGCATTTTCAGTTCTCCTGGAAACATGACTGGCTTACCCTTCCTCAGTACCCTGTAGTTACATGCAGCCATGTGGCTTGCTGAGGTCAAGAAAAGTAGTTGAGGTCGGTCATATGTGTAAACTTTTGTCAAAAGTTTGAAGAACTAGGGTGCAATTTGTTATGCCCTCTTGTCCACTGTTACGATGACTGGCAATCCCTCAAATGGTTGCTGCTCTATCATCACGGGTCTCAGAGACAGACAAGAATAAACTGAGCCCCCAATTGAGCTAAAACACACACGAAGCATGGGTGAGAAATATGCCAGTGTTGTCCTAAGCCACTGAAATTTTGGTGACTTTTGTTAGTAGTGCATAACCTAGTACATGCAACTAGTGCAAAATGGCTAAAAAATATTTGAGCTATTGTTGCTGTGATAGTGGCCATCGTCATCCCTGTCAGTATCATCATCACCCTCAATATCATCATCATCATCTTCTCCATCATCATCATCATCCTCATCCACATCCTCCTCATCATGATGCCCTCTTTCAGCTGTTCTCTTCTTTGTAAAATCTTTTACCTTTTGTCTCTCTTGCCTCTTCTGCTGCCTCAGCCATGACAGTCTCTATTTTCTTGATTGATGCTTTACATTTAAGGTTCTAATATTGGATATTTTCTTTTTTTTCTCCCTGCTTGGATCCCTCTTCTTACCATCTTTAGCTAACAATAAGAGGTTCTTAAGTTAAACTTCACTTTCTCTTAATAGCATTCAATGACACTTTGGAATTATTGGTCTAAGCTCTTTTGCTATAAAGCACTGTCGATTTTTCCTACCAGATCTTTTCTCTCAGGTTTTATTTTCTTGTAAAGCGGCACTCTTATCTACCATTCCTAAAGTGAGAAGCCCAAGAGTTATCCACATTTCCTTTCTTTCCCTCACTTCATATTAAGGAAGAATATTGTCTTATTATTAATTAATTCTATCTGAAAAACATATCTTTAATATACCAACTTTTCCCATATATCCCATATCTCGTGTGAGTCAAGCAACCATCACTACTCCTTGGAACACAAAATAGTCTTTTTATTGGTCTACACCTTTCCAACTCTTGTCTTCTTCTACCCTATTATTTATATAGTAACCAGAGTAATTGGGGGGAAAAAACCCAACAACACATAAATCTGTCATGATGTTTGCTTCCTTAGGCCCTCTGTTGTCTTTTTCATGCCTTGAACTAAAATCCAAACCCTTACCATATCTGTAAATCTCCACTGTGATCTAATTACTGCCTGTTCTTTAGATTTACTTATCTATTTGTCTGCAGCCTTACTGGCCTCCTTTCTCTTCCCCGACCTGCTGAAGTGCATTCCTATTTAAGACCTTTTGTGTATGAAATTTCCTCTACCTAGAATGATACGCCCTCTACTCTTCATATGTTTGAAGCATACATGGGCTTATGTTTCTTCCCAAGGGGGGACTTTGAATAACCATCTTCATGAATGGGTGCCATGTCACCTCTGCTCTCTGTTGTGACCTGTTCGTATCCTTCATGACACTTATCACCACACACACACACACACACACACACGTTTCTCTATTAATTTTGTTATCTTAGAAACTTACTGTAAGCAGCGAAGGTTGGGACCATTTCTATTTTATTAACCAATGTCTTACCAAGTTGTTGAATGAATAAATGTTGGTCACAATTTCAAAGATCATCATATAATTCTTGCAAAGCGTTAATTGTTTAGAACAATAAGGGAGGAATTCTTAAACTCTGCTCCTCAATATTACCTTTATTACCCATATAACAACATGTCAGCTATCATACATAGATTACCATCACTTTCAAGTTATCCCGGCTGAGAAGCCACCCATGCATTCTAGCTCCAGAGAGTATGGGACTGAAAACAATTTGAACTGTGAGTTAAAACCAATGAATTCCAGTCTAAAAATGGATCTTCAGCATGTGAAACAGCAAAAATGAATAATATGCTCAAATTCTCTGATATTTAAAATTTGAAAACAACATTTAAAAATAGATATATACTGGGACAGACATGGGTAGTGCAATTCTACCATCACATGTGTTATGATGATTTTGGAGAATGAAAAAGTTATTGTTGAATCCCCCTAATGTCATAAATGATTAACATCCAGATTTGGGGAGTTGGAAGAGAACTTAAAGATTATTTGAGATAAAACATGAGAAATTCCTCTGTAAATATAAGCTAATAACGAATCATTTTCTTTTCTGTCATTGTGTAATTGTTTTCCTATGCCCCGTCCCACCAACCACCATCTCTCATCTGGGTTACTCCATCCACCTCTCATCAGGTTCTTTCATCCATTCTCAACACCCAGAAGCCATTTTCTACACAGAAGCTAGAGTCATCTCTTTAAGAAAATGTGAGTAGATTCCTCCTCTCTCCTTAAACTCTAATGATGCCTTATTGCACTTAAATTTAAATCAAAACTTTATACCATGTCTTATGAGACCCTATATGACATGGCTGTGGCAGCCTATCCTATATGACCATCTCCTTCAACCCATCCTAGTTAACTGTTGCAGACACTCTGGCCTCCTTAATCCTGCTCTAGGTTGCCAACCTTAATCCCACCTCAGGGGCTCCACTCGCTATTTCTTCTACCTGGGTTGTCCTCGTATCAGGTCTTGACTGTGTGATTGCTTTTCATTATTCAGTCCTGTTTTGTCACATGTGGAATTCCTCAGAGGTGGCTTTTCCAATTACCCTATCTAAAATAGCTGCTTTCTCTCCATTCTTACCAAGCAACTCCCCACTTCCTTAGGTTTTTTAATAACAAGTTGAAGTTATATTATTTAATTGCTTATTCATTTATTGGTGGTCTCCCTCAGTGACTTCCAGCCCAATGAAAGTAAGGAGCTCATCTGTTTTGTTAACCACTGTATCTACTGCTGTTAGAACTTGACCTCACACACAGTAAACACCCAATAGATGCCTATGGAAGGGAGGGAGACGAGGGAGGAAGAAAACACATGAACATGTTTACATGTAGGGGACATATGTGTGGAGAATTTTGTTACCTATTGTGTCTCTCCAGTTTCTGCACAGGGAAATACTTGGTCACCACAGTTTTTAAGGGAGAAGTGAGTAGGCTCAGGGGGTGAAGCCAGTGCTCTCTTCCTCACCGTATGGAAAGCACCATGGTGAGCAGCACAATATTTTTTCTCCCCTGTCACATGGCTCTGCTCCTTGATGACTGATCCCCCCGCTGCCCTTTCTGGAGTCAGACTTCACATTGTCAAAGGGTATAAATACACATTGTAGCTTTGCTTCAGAGAGCAGTAATAATTAATGTCATTTTATTGATGATGAATAGAATTCTACGAACCAGCTCAGTATCACATATGATTTTAAAGATTTTTTTTTAACCACCCCAAATCCATTCTTAGCTACTAGAATGTCAAAAGCTTATACAGCTCTTCCGTTTGCCAGGGGCCAACAGTTTTCATGGATGGTTTGATGCTGGGGGCTATCTGTCAAATATTAAATAACGGACAAAGTATGCGTCAGCTTCCTGAGTTGGAAAGTGACAGACAAGAAAGTTGCCATTTGCTCCTGGGTATAAGGGAAATGAGAAAGAAATTGTTACAGCAACTTGGTGCTGTTGAGCAAATATGTCTAATCTCTGGAAAATAGGAAGCCTCGGGGGAGAATATAATAATATTGTCCTGCTTCTTGTTGCCTCCTCTATAACAAACACTCAATTGCAATGCAGAGGAGCGGAACAGAAGCCCCAGTTAATCAAACCAGAGAGGCATGCCAAAAACTAAAAGGCAAATCCCTTCAAAGAAAACACCATAAAACAATGTACTAATTAGGATTTGTAAGGATGGGAACAAAGCCATTACTTTTAATGGACTATTGAAATGGGTTCCCCAAATTGGACTGTTGAAAATTATATTTAACAAATTTTCTTAATATAAAAGTAAAACATGTCTGTCATAAAAAAATAGAACATGTTGAAAATTCTATAAAATTCTCAACATCTTATTACACATAAATAACCGTTGTTAATATTTTCATATTTCCTTCCAATAGCTTATATTGAGAACATTTTCTAAAGCAATCAATATTCTCTCAAAGCATGGTATTTAATAATTCAATACTAGTGCATCTTATTGTCATATTGTAATTTGATTGTTTCTCTGTAGTTGTATTTTTGGGTATCTTTCAATTGCTATTATTAGGTTTGTTTTACTGTGTATGTATATATACACGTAGGAAAAAGATGGGAAGGAACACATGATATATAAATGTATTACTTGTGCTATACAGTTGTAATTCAATTTTATTCTATACCTTAAATTCTGTGTAACACTGAGAACAAAATCGAAGAATATTTTAACTTCATAGGATTTAATAGAATTTTATCATTACATAAAATATCGTTAGTTGTTTAACCATTTGGCTTTTTTTTTTCCTTTATAAATAAAGGCATAGTGAATATTCTTATACATGAATTCTTGTGTGATTTTCTATATGAAATATTCTAGCCACAAATAACTTTTATGTATTATTTTTAAGATCTCTTTAAGACAGTAAATTTTAATAATCTATTTTGTGAACATTAATCCAATTTCATTATATATATTTTTATAAATACCAAACTAAAAATGTATTCCTATAAATATAATTCAATTTTGAGTTTTTTCTTTGCTTCTTTTTCTAGAAAGCTCTTCCAACTATATTTCTTCTGGATCATTTATGGTTTTATCTAGTACATTTAACTCTTTAGTTCAACAATATTTCATCATAGTATATGGTATAAGGGAGGAACCTATATTTCTTTTTTAGTTTAGCCAATTTCCTAGCAACTTTTCTTAAATAAGGTGAGCTTAACTTATAATTTATTTATTTTTTAACTTCTAATTTAAAATGTTCTGAATTTCTATTAGTTTTTTTTTTGTTGTTTCCTAGTGTGTTTCTGGGCTGTCGCTTATGTTTCTCTTCTTTCAATACCTGCATCAACTCAGTAAGATTTAATAATTTTAACATTATAACATCCTTGATTATGTACTAAACTCTCCCTCATTTTTTCCATACAGTTTCATTTTTCAAACTGGTTTTGGCTATTCTCATCCATGTGTTCTCCAAAATATTCTTAGTATGTCTTTCATTTGGCTGCATTATATTTATGAACGAAACTGCAGAACCTTGACAAGTTTAAAATATGGAATTTTCCCACTAAGAGGAAAATTATATTCTCATTTATTTAAGTCTTCATTAATGCTATTTCATTTGCCTCCTCTTAAGTTTATTTTAAGGTAATGTATATTTTTGTTAATACTGCAAATCGGATCATATTTAGCATATGTTTTCTAGCCATTTATTCTATTTTGTTTATAGGCTTACTGCTAAGGTCATTTACAGTATCATTCTGTTGACTCTTGAATTCTCTTTTGGATCATTATGATTCTACCTCTGCTATAGTTATATCTATTTTCTTATTCTTTTCTTATTCCTAGATATTGCTCATTTTGTTAATTTAGTTAATAGTATTAATAGTGAAAGACTGGCCTTGTTCTTTACTCAAAGGGAGATGAATCTAATGTTTAATTGCCGTGTCTCAAACTGATGATTGGCTTTATGTTGTTAAGGAAGTGAATTTTTTTCCTCTAATTAACTTAATGTTTTATTCCAGATTGGAAATTGAAACGTATCTGATTTTTGCTATTTATGGAGATAAATCATGTTACTAAAAACACTAATATTGAAATATCTTTAAATTGCTGAAATAAAACTTATGCTATCATGGTGATTTCTTTTTTTATTAATACTAGTATAATTCATTTGCAATTATTTTACTTAGATGTTTTCATACATATTTACAAGTGACTTTGGACAATATAATTTTCCCAAAGACAGTTTTGCCAGATAATAGTGAATACTATAAATGTTTATAGATTGATAAAAGGTTTTGTGATCCAAATATTTATCAAAAATAGAGCTAGCTGTCTAAAGGGAGAGATTGGCTGAACTCCCTCTTCCTTGCTCATCTTTCCCACTTGCTGTTTATGGTATCTGACCCAACGGTTAAAACCAGGTGGTGAGGAAATAAGAAAAAGAAGAAGAAAGTGAACAAGCGTAGTTACCACCCTTTGAATGAGGCAGATGAAAAAAATATAAAAGCTTTCTTTCGGGGAATATTTTTTTGGGGGTTTGCTGGAGACCCTCTGCTTGACAGAGCCGATGCCTCCTGGTGGCTATGACCTCTCCTTAGCCCTGTCCCAATCCCACAGACTGTTGGGTCCTCTTGCTGCCTCAGGCAGTCCTTCCTGCTATCGACCCTCACAGGGGTGGAGGGAACATGTATCTTTACTCTGAGACAAACACATGGATCTCCTCTCCTCATGTCTGTGTGTCTCCTCAATCTAGCAATTGGCAGGCAAGCTTCAGCCAGAATTTTGTTCTTCCAGTTACTCAGGCTAGAACTTCAAGGGGTCATATACCATGGGCTCACGGGAGGTTCTCTGAATGCCCATGTGAGCGGAATCCATCCTTTCTCCATTTGAAAATTAGAATGGCACAGAATTCTGTCAATTCTCTCAGAAGGAGCTATCTCTCCTTTCAAAGCTTACATTTTTATAGGCAGGAGTGAGTGATGGCTAACATGGCAGAAATGGCTCTAACATTTAATGGCACATCCTTCTGAGGTGATCTAAAGATTAATCAAGAAAGTAGAGGGATAAGGCGCCTACCGCACTTGTCTCTCAGTCAAAATTTGGAGAGAGAGAATCACATTTTAACATCTTGTGGTGTGTATGTTTGTGTATAAATTACATATTAATTACATAAGATGTAATTAACACATTTTATATGTGCATATGTACTTACACATTATATATAGACATGTAAGTACATACACACACACACACACACATATATATATATATATATATATATATATATATATCAGTATATAGATATGAAGAACTTACATACAAATCTATATGGACCTGAAAACTCATTGTAAGTAATTAAGTAATTCTTGGAAGGAAACAAATTTTTTTCTATTTATTCCCCCATTTCTATAACTCAAATTCTCCGTTTTTAAGCCATTTGGTACATTTTATTTTCCATGAAAAATCCTAATTTTCATTGAGATTTTCATAACAATGAACAAAGACTTATTTATACTGTCCAACAATAATTTAAAAAATATTTTCCATATTTGTGATTTATATACTTTCTTTTTGCTTTCTGTATTTATTTCTCATTTTAAAATTATTCTTTTCTTAACTTTGTACATTTCTTTTTATTTTTCAAAGTGTTATTATTTCCGCTCTTTTTCTTATTCCAAATATCTAATTTTCTGCCTTTACATAATTTCTTTTATTTCAAAAAATGGATTACATTATCTCTAGCTTTCTCAGTTGAATCCTTAAGTCAACACTTCTCTTTTTTTTAATGTTGAATTTATTTAAGACTCTGAGGGTTCCAGTAAGTACAGCTTTAGCTAGTTTAAATATTCTTTTATGTCTTGCTTTTTATTTTCTAAATTTCCTTTAACTGAATTTTTGATTTCCTCTTTAGAACAGTAGGATTATTTTTGTTTGCTTTTATAACATTAAAAATGTTTCTATTTGTTATTATTTTTAAATTCTGAAATAACATATGTTAGGAAGGAAGAATAAGAAATTAGACAGCTGTGTTTCTAAGTCCGATCCTATTGGAGCATAAATTTACATTTATCCAGTTCTCCTGTTTACCAGTTCTGTCAAATTTTAGTTCTGCTTTCATTATTTCTTCTTCTGTAGAAAAAAGTTCCTTGACTTGCTTCTTTATATAATGTTTGTCTTTTTAGTGAGTCTCTGCCATTGCCCTTGGTTTTTTATTTCATCTGTGAGTATAAATTTTCTTGATATAATAGTTGATAATTTCTAAGGTGCAACATGAGAGCAAATCTCATTTTGAAAGGAGTCATGACTTCTACATATTGAAAGCAGTATGTTTGGCCTTTGTTCTTGCCTGCAAATGGCTTCACTATGCTCCTGGTGGGATATTTTATAATCTCTTTTCCTTGACTGTGCAGAGATTCCTCTAGGGCTTGTGTCCATCTAATAATGGTGAGTGTAGGATAGATTGAATGTATCTTCATTTCTTCTGTTGACCATGTGTGTGCAAAAACAAAATCTTTCTTTCAGATCTTAGGCTGGAGGGATGATTAGTATAGATTTATACTAATGTTTCAGTGATATGGCACCTTGCAGTGAAAGAACAGCGAAGTAGAGTCACACAAGGCACCAACTCTTGCTCTGTTGAAGCAGATGACCTGAGGACTATCATTATGTACTCATTCTTCACTTAATGGGAACAGTGGATGTAGCCAAGGCCATAGGTATGATCTCTCTGGTCTTCTTGCCACTGTTACCTGTCATATTTGGGAGGAGGAATAGTTTTGGTAACTATCTGATCGCTATATTTCATATGTGAGAATTTCAAATAACCCACAAAATTGGATGTATAGAGTCCCACTCATTAGTTCTGTGCTCTGCCCTCATTTTTAGCACTTGTAATATGCATTTGCTGGATTTAGTGAACTGAAGTCAGGATCATCTTCACTTAGCCTTAGAGATTCTACCCTATCATGGACATTTGAACTATGATTGTAAGAAATTCCTCAAGATAATAAGATTAGAAAATAAAGGTATGTCTGCATGAATTCTGGCTGGAAATCCAGCCCCTTACAATTTGCTATCTGTGAAATCTCAGGCAAGTTTCTTAACTTCTCTGTGCCTTGACCTCCTCATCTTTAAAATGGGAATTATGTGCATACCTACTTCATAGGGTTATTATGAAGACTAAACAAGTTAATATATGCAAAACATCGAGTGCTGGGCATATTCTCAGTTCTTTATAATGGTTTGCTTTTATGTTAATGTCACTCCACCTCAGTTCCAAAGCCGATGGCAATTTTAAAACCATCATCTTATTTTTAACACTTAGTTTTTTTAATGTGGATTGGGAGAGGTGAATGTAGTAAGCTCTACAGAGGTTTCTCTAGGGCTTATGTCTTTTTACCCACCTGTTTACATTAGCAAATATGGTGATTTTGGTGATCAAAATCCCTCAGGGAACTCCGCCAAAAGACAGAATTAATACTGTGAGGGAGCCTAATATCTTTGTCTGCCTATACTTAGAAATATGCTTATGCCAAAAAAAATTAATGCATGTATGTATACATATAATATTTAAACATTGACACAAGTAAAATGTAGGTAAATTTAAAAAATCATTTGAATAATACATGTGATAAATGTTTAAAGAGCTCTTGTGTGAATGTTTCATCCATATAATGTCACCATTAAAAATATGTGTAATATTTTACTAATTGAGGAAATTATCAGAGACCATGTGTAAAGTTAATAAAACAGAATAAAATGTTTTAAATACAGGATGACTCCAATTTTGTAAATGACATATGGTGTCTGTATATTTATTCAATTAAAAATATTGGAAGGAAATATACTCAAATATTAATAATGGTTATCTCCTGGTGGTGATTTTTATTCCTCTTCTTACATATTTTATGTGTAAGCATGTAACATTTTTCTAATTACAAGTTAAAATTAAGCTTCATTAAAATGATGCTTTCTGATGAGGCCTACACCATTGTAACTACAATGTGTTTTATTGCTATGGAAAGTAAATAAGCAAACAAAAATTCAAGTAATGTTAAAATTGTGTCTATTAGCCACTTCTAGAAATTGAGTAATGTCTAAAAATAAATTTCCAAACTGCTCAAATGGAGACAGTAAAAAGATCAGTGGTCGAAGGGGTTAAGGAAGAGGGAGAATGAAGAGGTGGAGCACGGAGGATTTTTAGGGCAGTGAAAATACTCTGTATGAAACATAATGATAAATAAATGTCATTATACGTTTGTTGAAACTCATAACATGTACAATTACAAGAGTGAACGGTAGTGTAAGAACTATGGATTTTTGGTGACTATGGTGTGTCCATGTAGGTTCTTCAATGAAAAGAAATGTACCATTCAGGTGGGGGATGTTGATCAAGAGGAGGCTATGTGTGTGAGGGGGTGGAAAGTATACGGGATATTTCTGTACTTTCCCCTCAATTTTGCTGTGAACTTAAAGCTGCTCTAAGAAAGTCAAAGTCTTATTTAAAACATAGTAATAAAATAAAGTAACTAAAAAAGTTACACTCATTGACCCAACCATATAAACTTCTTGCAGTGAATAACGGGAAATTACCTAAAGGAGTAATTCATAACCATTGAAGTTCACACGTTTCTTTGCTAACTTTATGAAATTTTTAGTTAGAGACCTTTCTGCTCCACCAAAAATAATGCACATACTAACCTATACACTAGCACAGCTTACGCTTTCAAGTATTTATAGACCCTATGAAACTTGTTCATGGACCTGCAGTTTCTCCTTCCAAAAGAAAGAAAAAGTAATGTGTATTCTATGATACTAATTGTGGAGTTACTTATGGTAGTGAATAAATCGAAGCAATTTGAATGTCAAACAATAATAAAATGTCTAAACAAGTCATAACATAGGAACAAACTGGAATTTATGTAGCCTTTAAATTAAATGTTTATGAAGACAATGTATTACCATGGGACAGTATGATGTATTATTTTTAAAATTATAATGCAACATAGCAGGAAAATAACAATGAAATATGCACATATGTGGAAAATAAGAAAATCTACAAAAACATTGTTCAGTATGGTCTTGGCGTTGTTGAATTCATGCTGATCATTTTCTTATTTTTCACACTTTTAGTGACATTAATTTTAAAATAAGATTAAAAAAAGCAAAGCAAAAAGGAAATCCGTTAAATCTAACTGTTGTGCAAATGTTCGTGGCATCAGGTGTCTGTCTCTACTTTCTTACTGGAGGAAGGCCTCATAGTAATACTTCATTCATTTTTTCAGCTGGAATGGTCGGAATTTGCAGGACAAGCTACCTTATCACTGAAGGTAATTTTTTTTTAAACAAATGAATAACCCATTTCTCAAACTCTATGGTATACTTTTCAGTTGTTTAGGTTTTTGATCCAAGGAAGGCTGAGACTTCTTCTTTTTTGTGTGTGTGTGTCTTCTAACTTACTAGTGTTTTTACTGATGAAATTATACAATGACTGGATTTTGCTTTAAAAATAATACTGCAAAGAAGAAGAAAAAGTGGAGGATGACCCACAGAAACAAAGCTGGTCACATAGTGATTGAACCTGTTTTTTTTTTTTGGGGGGGGGGTTGCCTTAATTATTAACTTACTTCAGTAGGCTCTTCTCAGATGCTAAGAGTACCTGCATCTCTAAGTTTCCTAAGGCATTCCAAGTGAGCTTGCCCTTTCCTGTACTGCAGTTCCATATATCTGTGCCACACATTTTAATTTCGGAATGTGTTGGCATCTGTCTCCATATTTGAATCAGTAGCTTCATCTATGTTTAGCTTAAAATATGGAACATTCAGTGAAAACCGTCAATAAGAAAATAAGAATGCATTAGTAGATAACGATTTTGTTCTATATTTTTTCCCATCTTAAACACAGATTTTCATAAATTTAGTGTCAAGTTGAAAGAAATGGCAAAAGTGGAGATTTTAGTATATTTAAATGTTTGAGCTCAGTAGGCATAATTAATGCCTACCGGAAATTCTAAAATATGAACTGTTATTATGGAAAGAGTCCAATTTACAGAGAATTATTTAAAAAAAAATTATTTTGCAAAGCATTTACCTAATATTTCTTTACATTATTTTAGCCTTAGATTTTATTTTTAGTTGTTAGTATTTTACGTGAAGCCTTTAAAAATGTTGCTATTGGTTTATTTTTTATTCCATGCTTAAAAGATGATTATTTTATTTATTGTTTTGTTCTTTTACATAAATCGATGGTTTTCTCTTTCTTTCTTAGAAAACAGAAAATACTGTTGTAAAAAAACAATAATAATAAGGTTGAAAATTCTGTTAATAATATTTGGAAAATTAAAGAGCCTTGGGCTATGTCTATGTATGAGAAGGTACTGGGTAAAGTCATGAATCTTGTTATCACTTACATTGGAAACATTACAAGTTTAATTCTCCACTAACACAACTCAAAAGAACAAAGCTGTTTTTCTCTACAAAATCACATTAGTCTCTCATCTTAGCTGAGAATTCCCTGTTTAATAAACGAGAAGTAAGATAAAAGTAACACGCAGTACGAACCCAAACTAAGGGAATCTGAGCGTCCAGGTTCATCAAAGACAACGAGAACATGTAGCAGAAAAACAAGAGTCCAGGATTCCCTCCACAGATGAAAACTTACATGACAAGGCAAGATTATTATTAAATTGATTAGTAATATCGTTATTTTTAATAAGAAGTGTGGTGTATTTCCCTGAAATGCAGTGCCACATATTGTAACCAAACTTTACTGGGGTGCCAAGGGACAAACAGCTAGTATTATTTCCCATGGTCTTCATATCTACTCCACAGAGTAGAGAACAGCATTTTGGAATGTTTTCTTGGAAGGAGAAACATATACACTCCTAAGACAAAATTACTATCACAGGCACAAGAGATTGTTTCTGTTTAAAAAAAAATTTTTTTTTAAATAACAACTGAAGATATTCTGCTGACCATTTGGTATGTATTCTTCTCTGTGTGATTTACATTATTTAAAATATGGTCAAATGAGTTAATAAAATATATTAATTATGAAGACTAGGGAATTCATTTTTCATTTAGATTTAATGTGTACAATTGCATACTTGAAAAAATAAGAGGGAATCAAGGTATTTCCCTCAAATTATCTTTAAGATATACACAGTGGCCACTGGTAAATATGTAGAGATTTTAAGGTGAGTACTATGTTCTTCCATTTATTCCAGTTTGAAAGAATATATCTATTCTCCAGACTTTTTTTTTTTTTTGATAGACAGGATTCCAAAGCAGGCTGTGTAGAACAAGCCTTAAAAGAGAATCACTGTATTTTTTGCTGTCTGCATTTCATATGAAACATATATGAATCCAAGGTCATCCACATCATGAGAATTTGGACACATTTGAGTGAGCTGTAAGAGAAAACTCTAAGGAAAAGGAGGACAACATTGAATTTTAACATACTCTGTGTGTGTGTGTGTGTGTGTGTGTGTGTGTGTGTGATTAAGACTTTCAACTTCAGTTCATTTCGGAAAGGACAATATCAGGTATTAATGTACGGTGGAAGAAGGCTATGTGAATGGTTCATCAGACCTCTAACTACAACAACAAGTTTAAAAAATGTGCGTTTTTTTTCTATTTTGATTTTGTAAACAACTACATGGAATCCTTATAACTTTAAAAACACAACACAACTTAATGAGGTTACTGTTTTGATTCACCAGTTTTAACATTCTGCAATTGTTTTATTGAAGACTAAAGAATTCAGACTTGGGATCTTGATGAAGAAAAATTATATGTAAGAATTAATGCTAGTCAGGATGCTATTGGAAGAGCAAACAGATATTGATTTGTCAGAAACAGCAATTAAAACCAAAATTAAATAAGTAAACCCTGCATTTTTTTGTCTGTTGTGCCCCCCCACGGGACAGGATTATTTCCGACTATAATGTGAACGTGTCCTCAGAGAATTTATTCACTTGGAGGGTTTGTGTTAAGGAGTTTGATGTGCAAATAATTGAGAATATAAAGAAATATCCTGTGTATCCAGTGAGAGTGTGTCATTGCATCTGTGAGAGGAGAACATCTTCAAGGTATCATGCCTTCTCAGAAGAGCTCCTTACTCTGGGTTTGACAAAGATTCACAAAGGATACACTTAAAACAACAACAACAACAACAACAACAACAACAAACAAATCCGCAGCAAATTTTAATCCAAAAATTTGGGGCGAATTTTGATGCTCAAGCTTTGTAGTTAGGTATTTTCTTGGCCATCCTTTATTCTTTATTACCTGTCCTAGATAAATTTACTTTAACAATGACAAAAGTGATCCTGTCTATTTCTCTATGGAAATTAAATGGAATATTATAAGTGTAATATATAGAGGTTGATATGCAGGTTCCAATAATTGTTGAGTCTTACAAGACGTAGCTATTAACCCTCCAAGGAGGTCGTGAAATGATTGGATGACAAATGACCAGGTTAAGTCTGAGTTAGAGTGATTGGATAACAGGGTATTATTTGATTTGGAAGGAAATTGAAGATGAACTAGATCATCCCCCTTATTTGACAGATGGGGTCATGAAGCTACCAATAGGTATAGGTAAGTCACAAGCTTTCACAAAGATGACTCTCAGCATGAATTGTTTGCCATCATACAATTAATTATTTCAAAGGCAACAATACCCGGGCAATCAGTGTTTATGACAAAAAGTTTTCAAAGTACTAGAAGCCCGTTCTCTAGTTTATCAAGATGGTATCTGGTCACCTCTGCTACCATCTGCACATCTTCACTGAGGTATCCAATATTAACATGTAATATTCCCCCCACCACCACCACTCTGCCTTGACCTCAACTCCTCACTAGAGCCCATGGGCTCTTGAAGCCAAAGGTGCTTGTGTAGGCACCTTTGGGAGAACTTGTGTCTATATTTGTAAAAAATATATTTAAGACCACTTTATGCTATAGGGACAGCAATCATATATACCCATAGTTTAATCTTCATGTCTAAGAGATAATCTAGCAGAGATTTTATTCCAGGGTCTTGTGAATTCTCCAACCCGAGGATATTTCTGCTTAGCTAAGAAAAAGAAAGAACTGAAGAAAACGCTTGTGTTATCTAAACATTGCCAGTTTGGCTGAGCTCTAAATGATTTGATTTCATTGACATTCACTTAAATATTTGTCAAATTAAGCAAAAATAAAGCTAACAAAATAATCAAACACCTACATTTAATTTACGTATTTTATATATACATATACGTTTAGATATGTATATACGTGTATGTGTGTGTGGAATCACAGTAGAAAACAGATAATTATAAGAAAACAAGGTGGACCTAAAGGAATGAATTTCTTCCTTTACCCTCACTATTTCTTTAAAAGGGAAAGAAAAAAATAAAAGAGGAAGAGATAAAGCTTATTTAAAGGCATCATTTCCCACAACATATTGGGATGCATCTAAAATTGAGAACAGCCCAGAAACATTGTGCTGATCTTTCCTGGATGAAGACTGAATTTCTGAAGACTAACGTACAAACACAGTAGAGATATGCTATCATCAAATACACTGTACTGAATCTATATAATCGAATAATAATAAAAAAGTATTCTTTATATATAAAATGTTTCCCAGATACCAAAAGATCAAATAAAAATCCCACCCCTCCTGCTGTGTTCCTAAGTATAGTATATACTCATTTGGGAAATGTTTCACAGCACTTGTCTCAGGGCGATATTTTCTGGCTTACAGGGCTGGGATCAAAGGAACCAGCATCTCCCCTCCCTTAGGGAGCCATGGTTTCCTATAGCACCATACAGCAGATGGGTGTGCATGACTGCTGCATACATCAAGCGTATTCTGGTGGAGACCTGGTTATTGACAGCCTTCGCCACGGTCGCCAGAGGCCTCACTTAAATTGTAGCTGTCATTCAATTTGGAAGCCAATGGGCATTCTCTCAAAGTCAGCTTGGCCCTACTTTTCTCTTTTTGGTAGGTCTGATATGCTAATATTATCAAAAGAGATTAATTTGTGAAGTCCTAAAATCAGCACTTTTCCTCCTCCAGAAGACCTTGCTATTGCTACTTAAGAAATGATGTGAATCATTGGAAATGTGATAAATTTACAAATATTTAGTCCTTGGCCCATAGCAAGGCAGATACTGGGTTAGAGTGTAAAACATAGAGCACTGAATAACATACATGGGAAAATCGGAAAGAGAATTTGGATGCCAATTCTCCAACATCATTTCTATTATTTCTCATTAGCATAAAATTGGTCATATATTTTGAACAACAGCATTCCATAGCATCTTAGAATAATATATGCCTTATATAAAAAAAAGACTAATCAGAAAATGATTCAGAGTAAAAAACTCATGAATGACATTCATTCTTCAATAAGTAACTAATATGCAATTTACTTAGTTACAAATCTCCAAATATCTATTCACATAAAAAAGACAAGGAAAATGAAGCAAAATCAAAGGTGTCTTGTAGAAATAAGCACCTCTCTGTAGGCACATGAGCTTGAAGGACAAGGTACCGATGGCTCTAGGTGTTTGCCATATTAGATCACCTTTGAAAGTCTTGATACTATCAGCACTTGTCAGCTGGTGCCCAAAGATGTGCATTTTGAGATTGGGCCCTTTTCAAAGGAGAGCTTCATATTCCAAAAGGAGACAAATAACCACTGAAAGAGTCACGAATACCTATTCTTTATGGAAGATTTTGTCTTGGTTATCAATTAGGAAGTAACTGTATCTCTGAACTTTACATCAGACTACCAGTGGGTGTGCCCGATATTGGTTCTACTTAAAAAAAAAAAAAAAAGAAAAGTGGGGGTTGGATCAGGGCTTAAGTTTGATTGATAATATTCAATCTTTTCAGCGTGAATAATATAGTAAAATAACTGCTGCAAGTCACCTAATGACTACCTCCTAATTAGGTGAAATGTGTATGAATCCTTTTGGTATGCCACAAGGAACCTTTTGATGAAAAACCCAAGAAACAAGGTGGAACTTCAACAGACTTGTGAGGTCTTCCAGTTAATGTTTGATAATAGTGATAAATTTCAACACAGTAATATATTGGACTATGCAACTTAGGGGGGTCATGTACCCTTGCCCCAAAGATACAATACTTTTAAATGGGAGCCTAGACGGTCCAGACATTAAAAATTTGTGATAATCTTTTAAGAGTCTAACAACATTACCTCTATATTCAAAATAATGTAAGTATAATAGGACAATTAATGAATACCAAAAACCTTTTGTTAAATGTAAAATGCATTCCTACCAAAGTGTTTTCAACATCTGAGACCTTGAAGTTCCACTAAACAGTGTTGGTAAGAACACAATGTTTTCCTTCCCTTGCATGACATTATGTCTATTATTAAAGAATGTTCTCAAAAAGCAATTTGCAATGTATTTTCAACAGAAACAACTTAACCTCAATAAGAATTGTATATATTCAATATTTGATTCAGAAATAGTTACATTCCTTTTCAATGTAATGTGACTTTTCCACATGGAAATTTTAACCAAAGTCTTCCCACACTGCAGTAAAAGAAATCTTTTATATACTTTCAAATACTGTGCCTTTTTATTTAAAACAGTGTAAACATAACAACTCAACACCACCAATAATCGGAAAAAGACTGGTTATGTGAACACTAATTTCCTTGAATGCCCCATGAAAATAAGGGTAAATAAAACAGACAAATCTTCAGGAGAAGTTTCAGTTCACCTTAGCAGTGGTAAAAATATTGCTTTATTCCAAATGAACATACAACACAATTTACTGTTCTTTTGGGGGCTTCCTGTGAACTGAAAAGTCTGGGCTTTGTGATTTCAACAATTTATTCTTTCCATATTAACCACAGAAGCCAATGTCTTGGTCCACAAATAGTAGACTTGCTACAAAATAAATAGTAACGAGGATGACGAGAAAGCAAAGGGTAACTGTCAATCTGATAACTGGCTTGTGTAAATCATTAAAGTATGCATGATTCCAAATAAACACACATCCTCAACTCGCCTTGTGATACTGATATCATTAATGAGCCAATAGTTGTTCCTCTCAAAAGTATTCACACCAGAAAATGATCTTGACGTTGTCAAGAGTTTTATAGGACCCCGCCATGCAAGTGACCTTGATTTAAGAACTTACTAACTGAACTTTATACTTAGTGGATAAATTTAAAGTGAACAAATCTGAGAGGGAAACTTTTTTTCTGAATATTAAATTCCCTGATGTTTCAGAACAAATTTTAGCAAGCTTAATATGCACACACATGCACACACATACACACATTGAACACATTTGCATACAGCATACCTGTGCTCGGAGCGAGCAAGCCCATACCGACACACGTTTGTGTACGCACACGCGCACACACACACACACACACACATACACACACGCGCGCGCACATACACACAGGCACACACACTGAGAAATGCTCCTTTGGAGCCCCTACACAATCTCAAAGAAAAACACTTCTATTCGCATGATTTTAGTGACACGACATTGTGATTTTTCTCATCTCTTTTTCTATAATAATTTCCTTCACACCTCCCTCTGAGATTCTGCGCCTTCAAATTTCAGAGGGAGCTGGCACAGACGAGTAGCTAAGACTGCCCCCGATTACTCCTTCTATCTCCTGTCCTCCCCCTTCCAGAGTCTTTGTGCCATTCTTCAAAAATGAAATAGAAAACACTACATTGGTTGACATGACATCACCTGTGAGGAGGCTGTCGCATGAATAGAAATTTAGGGGTTGGGACCAGCAAGCCAAATGCAAGGGCCACCTGCTCACTGGCACATCCGCCCTCAGGATACAGCTTGTCTCTTTGAAACCTGGCCAGTGCTTTTTTATGAGGACACTGGTGCGGTGGGGCTGAGGGTCTGAATCACCCACATCTACTAAGAGCCAAAAGAGGCCGGTGTTGGGACTAACTGAAATTGTATTCAGAATTCTACCCAAAAGCTTTAGTTGTAAGCTTTATCCCTCCTGAAACGTTTCTTTCCCTTTAAAAAAATATTTTGTTAAAAAACAGTATGATATGAGGGCGATAGACTATTTGGTTTCTTCTAAGTAGATGCTCTTAAATTAATGCATATAAATAATTTGTGTTTAATTTCCTCTCTTTTTCCTGTTGAGCAAAGCATAGAATGCACAGATTCCCTCCATCTCAAGTCACTTGGTCAATGCGGAGTCTCTTTGTATTTCATTTCTTAAGACAAATTGTGCCTCTCGTTCTGATTTGGCCGTGGGGCTCAGGGGGAGAAAGGCTGTGTTTTCACTTGCACTGTCCTCGGTTTCTACGCTGGCCAGTTCGTAGTCCTCTGACCGCCTGGCATCGGTCAGAATTCGGATCTGCTCCTGGACAGTTTCTAGCAATATTTTCACTTCTTGTTGTTCTGCTATAAGACAATCGCTGACTGGGATACTCACATTGACAATATCAGCAGAGTAGGAGTTTTTGTACCATTTGATGCTTTTGACTTCAGAAATCCCTGGCATTTGCATGCAGGTTTCCTCTAGACCCACTGAAGGGATGATGGGCACGGAACTGGCCCGCGTGGATGAATAGCCCATCAGGTCTTTTTGATCCAAGCTATTAAAATAGGAATTTGTCTCTCTTGAAGGCAGTTGCATATTTATGGATGCATTTTGTTGGGTTTTTAAACCAGTGGAGGAATACCTGAAAAAGAAACACGGTGTGACATATTCTGCTTTCTGCTGTGCCTCCTTAGAGCAATATTCAGTCAACAAAGCACTTCCACATGCACCATCTCACTGAATTCTCACAGCAACCCCATGAGACGGATAATATGCTCCCAGTTAAACAGAGAAGTAAACTGAAGCTCAGAGAGGTGAAGTGACTTGCCCAAGGTCACACAGAAAATAAGTGACAGACTGAGACTCAAACCCAGATCTTCTTACTTGAAGTCCAGGGATCTTTCAACACACCACAGCTGTATAGGCAGGTGGGGTATAGTCTTCCTGACCTCTATCCTAGAATACAAAGTAAATGGGGATTGAGCAGGTAAGTGTGGCCTTTCCGTAGTGACAAACAGGAAACCCATAATGGCATTACTCCACTCCATCCATGTGACCACCCTCTCAGCCCGGGTTTAGTCTGTAGACTCGTGGCCACACTAGTTGGGGGTGATCAGAAAGCCCAACATGAAGCATCAAGGTGCTATCGTCCTGAGTGTTTCTGCTTCACACTGACTTTGGGGGAACCAAATCCAAATTTCATTGGCTCTCTTCTCTGAAGAAACTGCCTCACTGCCAGCCAGATTGCTGAGCCTACAAATGGGAATGGAGGCGTACAGCTCCTCGCCGGGGATGAACATGAAGTGAGCTCCATTGGGCCTCTACCAATATGGCAACTTTCCTCACATGGTTTCTGCAGCCACGTAAGGTAGTTCGCTGGTGCACGGCAGTAGCTTGTCAAGAATGCCAAGGTACCATTCCAGGTCATTTGAATATGCCAGGACCTGGCTAGCCCTCTTACTGCCTGTTCAGAGCTGGTGAATTTTCCAGTGCCAGAGATGGGGCAGGTATGTTGTGGATTCACAGAAAATGTGGTTTGGGGTCCTGAACAGTAGTCTCTATTCTCTCAGTTATTTGTCCTTAATTTAAATGTTAAATGAAACACCAAATTTAAGCATAATCTAAACATAGCCACCTTCCATATAATAGGTCTTATTCCCCTTGTCTTGCATTATGATGTAAATAACGATCATGTTTATAAGTGGAAAGAATAATTGCAATGAAGTGTCTTGCATACTAAATAGAAGTCTTTATTGTAAGGACACAATCAGAGAAATTTAGGTCTGTCTTTCCATCAGACAGAAAAGATGAGGATCCAACTTAGGTGTCTTTATATCTCCATCCTGTCTTACTATGCCTAGTACAGAGTTGGCAATCAATAAATCCTGATCAAGTGGATGCATGAATACATGAACAAATCTTCAAGGTAAGTGCTCCCTTTATATCCCAGTTAATGTCCATTTCAAACATCGTAACAGCTGACATTTGCAAAATGTTTTTTAAAAGCATGCTTATGTCTAATTACCTCATTTAAAAATTTAAAAACCCGTAGCTTATTTATTATTATTACCATGCAATGGATGAATAAACTAGATTAAGGGGCACTCAAGTGACTTCCCTCAAATTATACCTTTGGTAAGCAGCAGAGGAACAAGTTAATCCCAAATTGTCTGACTGTAATTCTTCTTATCAAAGCCAGAAATGAGTGGGCATCCTAAGGTGCACTACAACACCTTTTTAGGGATGTATAATCTTTTTACAATTACAGTCTAATTGTATAGTCATGTACAAGGAAATTCCCTGGGGGATCTTACACTGACTTTCACTTAGGTGTTACATGGTTGAAAATCTGACCCTAAAGTTTCTGATCAATGACTTAATTGCAACAAGAAAAAAAGGGGCATATGTCATCCTGTTAGCATCACTGATATGCATAAAGAGAGACGATGTTGCTTATCACATTCACCAATGGCACAAAGCCAAGAAATGTAATTGGGATAAAACTGTATTCCGCATAGGTATCTTCTGGGTGTATCAGTGGGTAGAATCTAACAGGTTGAAATGTGATGGTGACAGGTGCAAATTCTTATGTCAGCATCTAAACATTCCTTGTAAAACTGCTGGGTAAAGGCATAAATATCTCAGAGGACTTGGTAAATTGTAACCTCATGACTACATTGGCATGACGACGATGTAATCAAAGGCAATTCAAACCAAACTTGGGGCAGTCTTCTGAATAACGGACTGGGTGAGAAAGAGGAATTGCAATTAGCTTATGTGTCACCTTGCAAGTCAGGAATGGGGCACATGGCTGGCAAAAACTGAAATCTAGAATGTTACCATCACATGGAGATGACTTCGAACAATTAGAACTCTCCAAAAATGTGATTTCGTTTTATATCTGACATGATTTTAAGTCCCAGTGCTATGACAAGCTCTGCGACATGTGGGAATACTGACCTAGGGGGATTCCTCTGGGGACTAATTGAAGTAATGCCTCTGGGCTATTTAACCAGAGACCTCTCTTCCTTCTCAGAGTTGCTATGAGGGTCCCAGCACTGGTATTTGAGTAGAAGCTGTAGACCACTCTCCAGAAGTTTAAGTGAGAGCTAAATTTCTAATGTGGTTCTGGATTAGAAGACAGCTCGGAGTTCTGTGTCCCTTAAGATTCACTTACTCTTTCACAAGTTTGACCCATAGCTTGTCATTCAGCGACTTTAAAGTACCAGTTTGAGCTGTCCTTCCTCCAGAAATCACATGTGCATTTTATTTGTCACTAGGGGAGTCAAGGCATCCTTTTAAAGGATGAAGGAGAAGTTCCAACAGTTAGTCACTTGGTTTGGTTCCCGGGGACTCAGCGGTCGGGTCAAGGAATCTGCGTTTCTACAGGGGACTCCAAGCCTCAGGTCCTGGTGCGTGTGGCATTGAAATCAACTGGCTAACTTGAAGAAATCTGTTTTTCCCTCTGGAGCCATCCACGTAGCTATTCCATTTACACATCACCATCCATGAATGTGATTTTCTTCACATTTCTTTCCTGGTTTAGTGGTTCATTTAGTCAGAAAGGCCAGTATTCAATCTCAGTCCTTTTTTTTTTTTTTTTAAAGATTTTATTTATTTATTGGACAGAGA
Organism: Ursus maritimus; assembly: GCF_017311325.1. Taxonomy (NCBI): domain Eukaryota; kingdom Metazoa; phylum Chordata; class Mammalia; order Carnivora; family Ursidae; genus Ursus; species Ursus maritimus. The sequence goes on from NW_024426885.1 coordinate 44,532,867, forward strand.
GAGACAGCCAGTGAGAGAGGGAACACAAGCAGGGGGAGTGGGAGAGGAAGAAGCAGGCTCATAGCGGAAGAGCCTGACGTGGGGCTCGATCCCGTAACGCCAGGATCACGCCCTGAGCCGAAGGCAGACGCTTAACCTCTGTGCCACCCAGGCGCCCCTCAATCTCAGTCCTTTTACATGGCTATGCCACCCTAGGTTGGCCATTTAAACTCTGCTATCCTTAGTGTGCTCATTTTTTAAATTCGTGAAGGATCACTTAGGTCTGTGAAGTTGCTAGCTGAGTGAGGTAGTATTCTGTGCAGTTTGGAACCCTTCTACTTTGGAGGTGGCCATCTACTTCTGTGATTCCATTCCTTTCTGTCCTGGCATATGAATACATCAGTTTGGTTTGCCTGACAAACCCTAGTTCAGAGCTCTGGAAGCCATTGCCACCCTTGTCCCAGGTCTATCGGTCAGGGGTGACGCTCCTGAGGAATCTCCTCTCCATCTCATTCTTTCCTCAGATATGTGCTGGGTTCAAGCTGGGCTGACGTAAGTGCCGAGGAGAGAAGTCACATCCACCAGGAGCCTAACTAGCAGACAGCGCCCACACGCTTGATAAACAAGCAGCAGATGGCTGATAGCTCTTGTAAATTCATTCACTCCCCCTCTGGGCTTGGGCCAGATTTGAAGAGGGCCTTTAGCTGTGAAATTCTATTACCAATCCCATTTCCAGTCCGGAGAGACGGTCAGTCCCCCAGGAGTGGAAAATAGCTGTTTTCAAGAACTGAGAATGAGATTGCTCCCTGAGATTCATTGTGCTGAGCGCACAGTGACTTCGAGTCACCATTTATCAACATCAGGGGCATATCACACACAGGAAAATACACGTGGCCAGCCAGCTGCAGAGAATAATCCAAACCCAATGATGATTGAACCAAAACAAAACTACTACTATGCAGACAAGAAGTGTAAGTCTTCCAGGAGGTGAAAGAAAAAGCAGTGCTTGAACATGCATGAAAATCTGAGCCCCTGAAGATTCGTGTAGGGAGGGTTCAAGCCTATGCGTGGCACAGGCTCAGAGCATCCTTATACCTGGGACATATGGGGTGAGAGCCATAAAGTGCCCAATGAGAAGAAAGACAGCATGGGCTGGGTTCTCTCCCCACCCACAAAATCTCTGAACTTGATTTCCCCTCACTCATTCTCACCCATATACATATTCCTAAGTAACAGACACTTTTAGTGATTTAAGAATCACTATCTGTGCTTAGTGATTCAAGAAGAAAAGTAATTATGAAACATGATTAATTATAATGAGGGGCTAAATGCAAGCCTCTTTTCGATACAAGGCAAAGAGAAATGCAAACTGCTTCTTGACTTGCATTATACATTTTGGACAACGTGGCTGTTATGCTGAATTTGCAAACTGTCACCCCAGATCTGTACCAAAGGTATTTTACAGTCCGTTTGGAATTGCTTCAAAATTACAAATGTCTTTCTGAAGAAATCTGTTGCTGAGTTTTGTCAGACAGGGCATTGCTGTATGTGTATCTTGCCAAGAAGAAAAGGAAAAGGTAAGGCTCTGTGATAGATGTCTCCTACCTGCTGTGGCCCTCAGTTTGATACAGACAGTCTGGAAAGATCATCCAGGCCAAAGCAGCATAGAAACCTGGCCTGCTTTATCCACAGTGATAAAAACCAGATGTAACAAGAACCTGGCTTGAGTGAGGAAATGGATTCCTGACATTTCTGGAATAAACCCTGATTGCATTGCTCTTGAAATTAATAGTTCTCTAACAGTTCCCGTGACAAGAAATGCTAGACTACTTCTCTGCTTACTATGTGTCAGGTCCAAGCCCTTTACACGTGTAATTTTTTAAAATCTGCCCAACAACCCTTAGGAAGGTGGCATTATTTTGCCCAATTTATACATGAGAAAACTTCAGAAGATAAAATTTTTTCAAGATGAGATGCAAACTCCAGTCAGTTTAAGGAAGGGCTACCATGTTTGATTGGGCGATTTATGCCAATTAGGTGAATGCAGGCTCACCCTACTCCACTCCATGCCATGAGCCCTATGAGGGTCTGCGTCCACTGGAGGAAAGGGCACCTTTGCACTGCAAGAATGAACAGCAGCCCTGGTGTCCAAGCCCATCTTTCCACACCTACACCACAAATGAACCTAGAAATCTGAGTTTAGCAAGTTGTACTTTGACAATATGCTGTCAGTATTGACTGAGACACGTTCAAGAACACTCTGGACAGAAGTAGATACTATGTATAAATTTATATACATTACAGGTGACTGTCGAGGGTATTGATCAGAGAATTGAGTAATTGTTTTTCAAACCTAAGAATGAGGGAACACATTAGTCCTCCTAAGAAATCTCTCTTTTTCTTTTAAATCAAAAACAAATCCCCGGTTGTTTTAGCAACTATATAATATACTGCCTAGATAGCTACGCACTTACTTGCTCCCTAGTGTTATTTTTCTGTCTCACATTTCCCCAATATCTATTTTCATTGTACCTATTCTTTTTAGTTTATCTTTTGTGGAACAAAGATAGAAGTAAGCATTCATAGACTATTAATGACAAAAATCAATGAAGAAAACCCCAAGGAATATAATAACTCAATTTAAAGTTTGAGCATTCATGATACCCTCCCTAAATTCCATTGCTTTTAAGACCTACCCTTGACAAGGTATCATATCCTGGTCTGGGATCCTTGATTCCTCAAGTTGCTGATATGCTGGTCCCACGATGCCACCCAGCCTACTTCGGGGCGAGGGGGGTGTTCTCCTGAAGGCATTCCTATGGAGCATACCACTCCTTTGCCCTGGGCTGCAGCAAGAGGAGAGATTCCTGCTGGGATGAAAGAAAACCAACAGATTGATCCTAGCAAGAACCTTTCATGTGGCTGCTCCAACTTCCCAAACACTGCCTTTTCACTCCAGGTACTCCAATTCTAGATTAGGCTTTCCATCCATGACTGTAGAATATCTGCTAGGAGGAGACCGGAAGTCATTGAATCCATTTACCCTTGTAGGAACTGAGACAAAGAGAAGTTCCCATGTTTCTGGCTTTCTAGTCTGGAGCACAATGTACTAAAACAATAGCAGCTTTCCAGCCAAAGATAAGAGGTGGGCTTAAGGAATTCTCAAGCTCCTCGTTCTCAGCCACCCTCATTATCCAGGATACAGTAGCTATCTCTCTAATAAAAATAAAAATGGCTTTGTTATTAGACACTGACAAAAACTAAACACAGGAACTCCGAAGGGATTCATGGGGAAAAGTTCACTTGTATTAGTGGTAGAATAAATAAACCTCATTTGAGTTGGCATCCTCTGCTTAACATATGTGCTAAATTCCCAGTTCACTACCTCAAATTTTCATCAATATTGAGAAACTAAATTGGTTTTCTTTTGAATTTGCTTTTAATAAACGTCTGATTATATATTTTCCTTGGCTCATACATCCAAATACCCAAATAACCATGTGTTTTCAGATGCCATCACAGGGCAAAAGGCATAAATGGGATATATCTTAGGTGACGTTGAGATTCCTACACAGATCATGCCGAGCAAAAGAGCTAGACTCTTTATATCAATTGCTAATTTGACTTGTTACCTATCCCATACCCATTTCCATCTTCAGCCCACTGAATGTACCCTACAGCCATGGGAAACTGGTAAGGAGATCTCTGTTCCTATGTAGACATTCCATCTGATGCCAGTTTATGTGGTCAAACATGTTCTGCGGTGTTCGGATAACAAGTGAAGTTAGAGTCTTTTGCTGTATTCTCATTTATCTCTAAAAATACCAACAAAGCCACATAGAGAAAGATGAAAAACATTTTCAAAATTTCAGCAAGCCTATCAAGCTCTAAAGGGACCAGTCTCCCAAAGTAATTTTACCCATGTCACTACATTATTTGGAGTTCTGGAACTTTCCCCTCTTCCGGCAATATTACTGTTATTTCTACTTAATAGATACAAAAGAAAACATCTCAAATATTATTTAAGATCAGAGTTCGAGAACCTGACATTTGAGTGCCAGTAGACACTGCCATATTTTTGGCAAAGTGAATGATCAAAATTTACCTTCTTCAAGCCAACATTAACTTTTTGAGTTTGTGCAAACAATAGGTCATACCTTGTAACATCGTATACCTTCATTCTTTATCAAAGTATTTCTTGTATGTTGACAACATAGGACCTCTCGTTAGGTCACTAAGGCCACAAGTTTAAAGAGTTCTAATAGCTATTTTTTCCCCTCCCTTCTAGCCTCTATCTGTATTATCCAGAAGCTCTTACGGAGTCTGTGGGGTATTCAGGCTTTGGTGCTAGAATTCGCTGCATCTGGGGTTGCGTCTCAAGTCTGTATATTGCTAGCACATGACAATGGGGTAAGTATATCTACCAGTCACAATCCTGAAGAGAAAGAGATGATACTCTAACTTGGGTCATTGGGGGAGATTTCACTATTTACAAAGGTGTCTTCAGTGTTTGAGGGGAAAAAAAAAAGCCAACATGGGGTACTACTCTATGTCGGGACAAGTAACCACAGAAAGCTGTTACTGTCCCTGTAACTGAAGGGACGAGGGCAAGGGAAACTACCAGAATGGAGAGAGAAGGCGAGTTGTAAGGAGAAGACTACCTGGCAGGCACTGTGGCCGCAGGAAGAGGGACGAGGGACGTAGCTGAGGCGAGCAGGGAGGGAGGGCACAGAAAGGCCAGGACTTCAGTCTCCTCCCATCCTTCCACCTCCTTCCTGTGCTTTGTATTGACAGCAGACAAGAGAGCCTGCTGCTCTTTCAGTGCACAGGGCAAGGCAGAAAAAGGTAAAAACTAAATATGGGTAGGAGAGGTGCCAAAGTGAGGTATTAGCATGGTGCTGCAGTATCTTCATAGGACTGCTGTGGGGCTAAAAGAGAGAATTATTCATGGAGCCTGGCAGGGAGTAGGGGCTCAGTGCAATGAGTTCCCCTGACTCCTCCTCCACACCTGACAACTCAACTCGAAGGCTAAAACCCTGATCTTATTTCACTCTAAAAACCTCCCATATGTGCTGTCCATAAAAGAGTTATATTGCTAAAGTGTAATATAATAGGTATGACATAACATAATAGATTTTTCTTTAAAAAGCAAGAGGATTGTTTTCCCTTTGAACTAAACATGAGAAATAATGGCTTTGAATTAATAGCTTTGTTATAATGAGTTATCCAAATAAGTCATGTTTGCAGTGCACGAAAAAGAAATTAATTATTCATAGCTAGCCAAACTGTCACAACAACAAAGTCTTCCAGTATGAACTAGTGACCCATCTTCAAAAACAGTTCTACACCTATTGATCAATCAACTATTCAGGCCTTCTAACCCAGTGGCATTCGGGAACTTATGGAGCAGTTTGCAGGATAGATAAATCAGCGACCTGGTTATCAATCATGAAAACGTTTAAGTCTACTGCATGTTTTACAAAACAAAAGCTATGATATATTAAACTATAATTTACAAAGTTCGAAAAGTGCTTTATAAATCAACCCTTGCCTATCTATCAGGACACAATGTATGCCAACAAATACTGCAATGTCGCTGAACCAAACAAAAAGGAAAATCTCTTAAAGACATCCTTATTTAATTTGTGAGTGGTCCTAGAAACATAGCAGAAGCCAAGTTTAAGAGGGGGGTATATGTCAACGAACAAGGAATAGGGTAGGGTATTTGCAGCTCAGCTATCTTAGAAACTGTAATTCTTTTTTATTTCAACTTTAAAACATTGATGGCATAATACAGTCCTAGAGTAATATTATACATAATTATTTTACTTGACTGGATGGGACACCACTTCAACGTGTTATAATCAGCAGGAGAAAATGTTGTTTTGGAGCAAATATCCATCTTATAAAAGGCTGCTAATTTTGGACTTATTTACCTAATTAAAAAACTTCCATTAGATCCAGTGAACTAAAATGCTCTTTTAACAGGGAAATATCTGTAAATGCCTCAACTGATATAACCCCAAACTTGTAGTTAATAACTGAAGCAATAATCCAACAGCCAAATATATCTCAATTCCAAGTTGAAAATATTTAAACCATTAAAAAAAACTTTTTTGCAAAATTTTGGTATCTCAGTCTCTACTCACATATAATGAGAGAAAAAAAATCACTATCCCATAATGAGGATTAGTATACAGAGAGACTGAAAACCTCCCAGTAAATGGGGCCAGCATCAAGAAAATCCTTTTTTAGGGGACTCATTGAGAGTCAAGGAAGAAGATAGTTTCCTTGTATAATGCATGTTTCTGTCATGGAGGTTTTCAAAACATTGCCTAGGTATGTGAAAAACAAGGGTCAACAATATTTATCTGTCATTGTTGGGGACAACTGGTGGCTTTTTTAAGGTTTTTTTTGGTAAGTAATGTTATATTCCTTTCAGAGATACAACATAATGATTCTGCAATTCTGTGCAATACTTGATGCTCACCATGATAAATGACAACTCTTATTTTGTACCTTCTCCTTTTTTGAAATTTTAATCTTTTCATATATATATACACATATATATATTTAATTTTAAAATACTGTACTTCTCACTAAGAAAAGGATGCTTAAATCACTGCACAGCTTCCACAAAGACTGAGGCTATTACGTTCAGAGGCACGTACACACAGCCATCAGTCCCAAACTTTGGCACTTGGTTTAGAACAAAGACTGCATTTTCGGAGTTTCAGATTTTTTTATGTGAAATGCAGCACGTGACTAGAGGATGCTGAAAACCTTGCTTGGCCTCAGAATGTTATGACACTTATAAGATAACCTTATTTTTGTCTTTCTCCCCCAAAGAACCAATTTCTATGGTCAGCTTGCAGAAGAGTGCCACCCCACTGGTAGCAGATCTCATAAACCCAAGGAGAAGACCTGCCAAGCTTCCTCCCCCTGGAAAGTTTTCTCTGTGTGAGAACCATGTTGGAAGACCTGGAGCGTGTCACATCAGCTGCCTAGGGAAGAATTAGTCATTAAATTTGCAGACGGTGCTAAGGCAGGCTAGGCAAAATCATGTTCTTAATAGTTTTTCAGAATGCAATTGTTTCATTCACTGGTCTGTGTCTGCAGCTTTGATGGGTGTTGTGAATAGTTCCTTCAGGCTTCTTACAGGGGCATGGCTGCCTGCCGTTAGCTTTGGTTTACGTGCTGTGAGCGGCTTGTGCATCCACTCCATGGAGAGCTACAGGGGAAGCAAGAGCAATCATCTCTCCTGAATCAGGCTGCCATTCGTTGGCATGTGTTGCCCAACGTTAGACGGAGTGTGAACGTGCCCATCCCCACCATGAGTAGCTACCTGTACCTGTGGTGTTTGACAGACTGGCTTCCTCTGTCAGGAGAAGGGACCTCTGGGAATGACTGGGGGCCGGCAAAACTTGACTCCATCATTTTCTCCAATGCAGTCACAGGATGCCTTTCCGCCTTTGAATACTGTGGGAAACCACATGCACAGAGATGAGCTGGAGGACAAATTAGGAGAGGAGGGCCTATAACACTATAGCTAGATATTGAGAAATTACTGAACTTGCCAGGAATTTGTCCACTGGGCACCTGATCAGGAGAATGATAGAGACATCAGTGGCATCCCATTTCTCCCACACTGAGTATGGTCTTTGTCCTTCCCCCAAACTCTCTCTGCTTAGATAAGGTCCATCCAGGAGGGTTCTTCACTTGAGAATTTTAAATATGTCTCCTCATTTCAGTCTACACCCATGGCACACTGTGCCTGACAGGCAAAAACATAAGTATTTTTTATTCAATATACATTTTATATACACAAAAATTAATTAGTAGCTGGATTACAAATAGTAGGGATTCGATAAATAGTGATTGAATGAACCTCAGAACATTCTCAGAATTACAAGGATATTAATTCAGAGTACCTGCCCTCGACTCTCCACCATTCCTCTCCTTCAGCCTTTGCCAAGCAATTACTGGGTTTAATAAGAGAAATTTGTGAGCTTTTCCGTTTTTATAGGTAGTAAGCCTTGGTTTCACCTTTGACTATGATATCTTATAAGGCTCAGGAGCCTTTGTGAAAACCTATAGAGTTGACACATTAAGAAAAACTTTGCCCCAAGGGAAATATCACATGGCATCTTAAACAGGCCGCAAGTTGTTAACTTTGATACTCCTGGGACACACAGCTCTTGAACAGGCAGCAAGGGTAGCAGGTTTCTCTTCTAGAAACTCTAGATAAAAACTACCCTGAGAAATGACAAATTTAGAATGCTAACCATTCCAGAGAAAATTTTGAAATCTGGATATTCATATCTAATGCATGAACAAGAATTTTACCAAAGAATGAAGACAAATATGCAATATGTATATGAAAAGGTGTACAACTGCATTCACTTGTAAAGGGATACAAATCAGAATAGAGAAAATTAAATTTCAAGATTTAGCAAAGGTACAGATTCAAGAAAATTAGAGTTGGTGCTAATATACTGGGGGTACAAATTGCCAATATGTTCCAAAATGTTAAATATACACTCTTTGATCCAGAATGTTACTTTTAGGACTTTACATCATTAATATGATTGTAAAAATTCAAAATAATATCATCACTAGAGTATGCCAGTGGTACAATTTTTAATAACGAAACAAAATAAATATAAAACAAAAACAACTGGACACAATAGAAATATTCACACATAAAAACTACACAACCATCAAAAAGAATAAAATCAAGGTACGAAAAAGTATGCATAATATAAATCCATTTGCATAAATAAGGAAAATGCAGTAAATAGATAATACATATATTACAAGTGTATATATGTGTATATACATATATGTATACATATACACACACATATATAGATTTTGTATGTACATGTACGTATACATTTTTCTGTGTGTGTTTGTGTGTCTGTGTGTTTCCCATGCAGCAACACAGGATGCAGATGAAAAAAATAAAGTATTAACTGGATGTTATCCTTGGGGGAAAGTGTATCAGTGAATACGGGCTATTGAGATTAGGCAAAAATGTCAAGGTGATGTAACTAACCTGAAGATTGCAATCTCTACTGTTTTCTTCTTAAGTACTTCCAAAATAAACCACATAGGGGCATAATAATCATGTCTTGAAATGCAATATTTTTTTTATAATAATACTTTTTTATTATATTATGTTAGTCACCATACAGTATGAAACACAATCTTAATTCTACAAAATGGACTCCGAGAAGCAGGTCAGACATTTTGCAAAATGGAGTAAACTGACACACAAAAAAGAAGATATGGAGATAATTTGGAAAAGGTGGCTATTTTCAATAATCCAAAATTACAAAGATATAAAAAATGATGTAAATACTTCCATGTGTGCTTTTTTATTGACCAATTAAAGTTATTACAAACCATCCATTGGTTTAGAAAAGTGCATCAAGTAGACATGTAACTGTAATATAACTCAACATTCTGACTTTCCATCTGATCTTCAGCTTCTATAAACGACCGAGTAGGGGTTTGTTTGTTTGTTTTTTAATCCCAATTTCTAATAAATTGGTTTAGAAGACAAGCTTGGATGCCTGGAATGTTCAGCTACAGAAACATGTGAGATGATCTGGAGACATCTGTGGTAAATGGGAGGCGATAAGTCTCTGCTCCTGCAGATGTTTATGGGGGCAACATCAGCCAAGTGTTTCTGGAGCATCTAGATTTTCTAGAGAAATCACTGAATCATTAAAAGTCAGCAAGTCATTCTTTTTTTTTTTTTTTTTTTTTTTTAGCAATGTATGTCAAACAGCCTAATTATGTGTTGGGGCCATTAGTTCCGAGTCTCTGCTTTTTTTGGGGGTGAGGGATACCAGTCAGTTTTTATTTTTAATTTATTTTAATTCTAGTGTAGTTAAAATACAGTGTTATATTAGTTTCGGGTATGCAATATAGTGATCCAACAGTTTCATGCATCAAGATAAGTGTGCTCGGGGCACCTGAATGGTTCAGTTGGTTAAGCGTCTGCTTTCAGCTCAGGTCATGATCCTGGAGTCCTGGGATTGTGCCCTGAGTCAGGCTCCCTGCTCAGTGGAGAGCTTGCTTCTCCCTTTGCCTGCTGCTCCCCCTGCTTGTGCTCTCTCTCTCTCAATCTTGCTCTATCTCAAATAAATAAAATAATAAAAAAAAAAGATAAGTGTGCTCTTAATTCCCATCACCTGTTTCACCTATCCCCTTACCCACCTCCCCTTTAGTAACCATCTGTTTGTTCTCCATAATTAAGAGTCTGTTTTTTGGTTTGTCTCTTTTTTTCTTTGTTAACTTGTTTTGTTTCTTAAATTCCACATATGAGTGAAATCATATGGTATTTGTCTTCCTCTGACTTATTTCACTTAGCATTATACTCTCTAACTCCATCCATGTTGTTGAAAATGGCAAGAGTTTATTCTGTTTTATGACTGAATAATATTTCTGTATGTGTGAGTATATATAAATATATCTGTTTTGTGGGTATCTCTCTCTCTCTCTCTCTCTCTCTCTCTCTCTCTCTTTCTCTCTCTCTCTCTCTATATATATATATAATCTCCCATATCTTCTTTATCCATTCATCTATCAGTGGATGCTTGGGCTGCTTCCATAATTTAGTTATTGTAAATAATGCTGCAATAAACATATGAGGTGCATATAGCCTTTGCTTTGAATAAGACTTTTGATCCTGAAAGTTAAAAGGCTTTGTTCAAAATCCTGGATGAAAGTTTTGAACAGAATCAACCTCTGATTTGTTCTTCCTATTCATAGTATCTATAATAGATACAATGTTCTAAATCTTTTCTTTCAAATGATTGCATTGTTGTTATACAGTTGCTTTCAATTGTACTATTTTGGTCAGTTAACACAAATTTATTTTCAAAATTTATTATTTTGGATTTTTCCTCTCTCACACAGACTTTATGAGAATCATTTTCATTTCAGTGGCCACATTTAACATGAGATTCAGGTTTAAGTTGCTGTATTCCTATCCAGGGTTGGTTGGAGTTCTCAGGAGAACCCAAAGACACAAACAGAGACAAAATAAAAGACACTAGTGGATTTTAAAGCACTTGGCATCTACAGCTACAGCAAACATTAAATGAAACCCACTGCTAACCAGATTAACATAAAACCTACACTAAATATCTGTTTACCTCAGGATTACCCAATGTATCATGTCTACCTTTTAACAAAGAATTATAAGGCATACTCTCTCTCTCTCTCTCTCTATATATATATATGCAAAATAAGCACCACAACTTGACTCAAATACCACAGAAAAGTTGGGATGATCAGACATGGAATTTAAAATAAGCACAATAACTATGCTTAGGGCTGTAAAGGGAAAGGTAGGCAGCATGTAAGAACAGATGGGTAGTGTAAGTAGAGAGATGGAAACTCTAAGAAATACTCAAAAGTAAATCTAGATATAAAAAATACTGTAATATAAATGATGAATGCACTTGATAGGCTCATGATTAGATTGGACACAACCAAGGAAAGAATCAGGGAACTTGAGTATTAATCAATAGAAACATCCTGACATGAAACACAAAACAAAAACAGTATTTAAAAAAAAAGAAGAAGAGAAAAAAGAAAGGAAAAAATGAATGATAAAATTGAAAAACTGTTGAACAATTTCAAATGGTATAACATATGCATAATTGGAGTCACTGAAGGAAAAGAAAGAAAATGGAGCAGGATAAATATCGGAAGTAATAGTGACTGAGAACTTTTCAAAATTATGGACAGACACCAAACCATAGATACAGGAAGGTCACAGAATATCAAAACACCATACAAATGGCTAACAGACACATGAAAAAATGTTCAAAATCATTAGCTATCAGGGAAACTCAAATCAAAACCACATTGAGATACCTAACCTTACACCAGTTAGAATGGCAAAAATGGACAAGGCAGGAAACAACAAATGTTGGAGAGGATGTGGAGAAAGGGGATCCCTGTTACACTGTTGGTGGGAATGCAAGTTGGTACAGCCACTTTGCCCTTCAACAGATGACTGGATTAAGAAGATGTGGTCCATATATACAATGGAATATTACTCAGCCATTAGAAAGAACGATTACCCAACATTTGCAGCAACATGGATGGGACTGGAGGAGATTGTGCTAAGTGAAATAAGTCAAGCAGAGAAAGACAATTATCATATGGTTTCACTCGTTTATGGAACATAAGAAATAGCAGGAAGATCGGTAGGAGAAGGGAGGGAAGAATGAAGGGGGGGGTAAACAGAAGGGGGAATGAACCATGAGAGACTATGGACACTGGGAAACAAACTGAAGGCTTCAGAGGGAAGGGGTGTGGGGGATTGGGATAGGCCAGTGATGGGTATTAAGGAGGGCACATATTGCATGGTGCACTGGGTGTTATACACAAATAATGAATCATGGAACACTACATCAAAAACTAAGGCTATACCGTATGATGACTAACATAACATAATAAAAAAATATTTAAAAAAAACACACCATAAAGGATAAATACCAAAAAAATCTACATCACAGCATATCACATTCAAACTGTATTTTTTAAAAAAGGAAAAAAAAATAACAAAAATAAAATAAAATGCTGAAATCAAAACCAAAGAAAATAAAAAAAAAACTGCTTTTAGAAGAAAAAGATTAACAAATACACTGGAATTCTAACCAGACAAGAAAAGACAGGAATGAAATACTTAAAGTGTTAAAAGAAATAAACACCAAACTGAAAATATATCTCTGGTTAAATTATCCTTCAAAAAGAAAGGAGAAATAAAGACTTTCTTAGACCAACCAACAAACTAAAAACAGGAAATTCATCACCAGCAGACCTGTCCTGCAAGAAATTTTAAGAGAAGCTCTTCAAGGAGAAACAAAATGTTATAGGCTAGAAACTCAGATCTACCCAAAGATGGAAAAATGCCAAAGAAGTAATAAGTAAAAGTAAATTAAAATATTTTATTTTTCTTATTATTAATAGATCAAGTTGAAAAAACTGTTCAAAATAATTATGTATTGTCGATATAGTATATACACAAATTAAATGATTGGCAGCAATTTTATAAAGAACAGGAGAAAAGAATTGGGAATACCCAGTTATAAAATACCTGGACTAACCAGGTATTTGAAAGTGGACTTCAATTAGTTGTAAATATATATTATAAAATCTTGGGTAACCACTAAAAAATGATAAAAAGAAGTATAATTGATATGTTAGAAGAGGAGAAAAAATGGAATCATACTAAATAATTAAAATCAGAGAAGGAAGAAATAGAAAAGAACAAAAGAAACAAAGAACAGGTGCAAAGAACTGAAAATGGTTATAAATACAGAAGATATTAATTGAACTATATCATTAGTCACTTTATATATGAATGGTCTAAATACACCAATTAAAAAACAGAGATTATCAGCATGTATGAGGAAAAAACCCAACCATACCTTGTCTACAAGAAACCCACTTTAAATATAAAGACAGAGTTAGAATAAAAGTAATAGAGGAGGTAAAAATATATCATGCTAACACTGATCAAAAGAAAGCTGGAGTAGGTATAATCATTTCAGACAAAGCAGACTTCAGAACAAGGAAAAATTTTAGGGGCAAAGAATGATTTAAAAAGTATCATTTACCTAATGATAAGGGGCCAATTCTCCAAGAAGATAAAACAGGGCTTAACATTTATACGCCTAGCAACATAGCATCAAAATACAGAAGGCAAAAACTGATAGACCTCAAGGAGAAATAGAAAAATCCACTATTATACTTGGAGTGTTCAACACCCGTCTATTAGTAATTGACAGATTCAGCAGTCAGGGTATCACTGAGGATATGGTTGATCCACATAGCACTTTCCAACAACTGCATCTAATTGATATTCATAAAATACTTCTTCTAAAGCGGTAATCTTCACTGTTTTTTTTTTTTTTTTTGAGCTCACATAGAACATTCATCAAGATAAATCACATTCTTGGCCATAAAATACATCTTAGAAATGTTTTTAAAAGATTTTTAATTTTTTTAGTAACCTCTACACCCAGTGTGGGGCTCAAACTCACAACCCTGAGATTAAGAGTCTCATGCTCTACTGAAGAAATTTTTAAGAGATAGAAATCATAAATAGTATATTCTCAGACCATATTTGAAATTAGACTAGAAATCAATAAGAAAAAGATAGTTGGAAAATCTAAAACTATTTGGAAAGTAAACAACATACTTTTAAGTAACAGAAAGGTCAAGGAAAAGAAACGAGAAATTTTAAAATATTTTTAACTAAATGAAAATGAAAATACAACTTATCAAATTTGTGTTAGGTAATTAAAGCAGTGATTAGAGATAAATTTACAACATTAAGTTCCTATATTTGAAAAGAAGAAATATCTAAAATCAGTCATCTGAATTTCCACCTTAGGAAAATACAAAAAAGAAGAGTAATTTAAACCGGAAATAAGCAGAAGAGAAATAATAAAAATTAGAGAAATAATAAAATTGAAAACAGGAAAATAGAGAAAACCAACAAAAGCAAAGTTGATGCTTTGAAATGATCAATAACATTGATAAATCTCTGGTCAGGCTAACCCAGAATAGAAAAAAAAAAGAGAGAAAAGATTATCAATAACAGAAGTGAAAGAGGCCATCACTACTACTCCCATGGACAGAAAACGGTTAATAAAGGACATTATGAATAACTGTATGCCTTCAAATTTGATATATTAGTTGAAATGGACCCATTTATTGAAAGACATATCATCAAAGTTTATGCAAAAGGAAATAGGTAAACTTAATCACCCTGTATCTATTAAAGAAACCTACCTATTAACAAAATAAGTATCATTTTGGAGATCTGGAGATTCCAGGAAGGCATACAAACTCTGCTAAAGGAAACTGAATTATAAATATATGAAAGAACATTAGTGGGAGGTGGGGATCAGGGGGCATGCTGTCCTAAGTAACTCTGGAAACGAGTGAAATCTGCAGACTAAAGGCAAAAGTACTGCACAGAAGCAGATACATCTATGATTTGTCTGCTGAGAGGGCCTGGAAGCAAGGACATACCCAACAAAAACCTCCAGAAAACCTGTACTGAACTGACGAAGTATGTCAAAATGACACAGGGACCAACTGAGAGAGCTACCAATGGCCACAGCTGAATGAAGTTGATATAAAATAAGAAAAAAGTATTTATTGAATTATAACTCAAAGTATAAAATAAGTATCCATGAATTCATACTCTTAGATCAATGATGAAATTAATAAATAAGTGAGGAACAAGAGATCAACTCTTTGCAGTAGCATTCCAAATAACTTATGCAGATACTCTGCCTTTACAAAGGGGGAGCATAACTCCCCATTCCTCAAGTGCGGGCTACACAGAGTCACTTCCTTCCAAAGAGAGCTCTATAGAAAGGAAGGGAAGAGTGAGATCACAGTGGAGACTCCTAGCAATTACTACGTCAGGTGACAAAGTAATCATCAACAGTGTTAAATCATATTGATAATGTGTACTTTTGATGAGTGATGATTTGGCACTTTATCTCGGTTCTCTTTCTCCCCAAACCCCATTCATTACTCCGATCGAATCATGAGAAAGACATCAAACTAATTCCAGTAGTGGAGCACCTACACAATACTTGACCACGACTCCTAAAAACTGTCAGAGCCGCTAAGACAAGGAAAATCTGACAAACTGTCACAGCCAAGAGGATATACGACAACCAAATGTAATGTGGTATCCTGGATGGAATCCTGGGACAGAAACAATTAGGTACACACTGAGGATACCTGAATAAACTCTGGATTTGAGTTAGTAACAAGGCATCACTAGGGGTTCATTAATTTTAACAAATGTACCTTGTTAATATACGATGCTATACGGTGCTAGTAGGAAAATGAGTAGAGTGTATAGGGGAATTCACTGAATTATTTTTGCAACTGTTCTGTAAATCTACAAATGCCTTAAAAAACAAAGTCTACTTTAAAAAATAAAAAAAATATATATTTTTTTTAAAGCAAAAGATACATACCCTAAAAAAGAAGCAGAAGAAGGAGAAGAAGAAGGAAGAGACGAGGAGGAGGAAAAGAGGAATTTAGACTAAAGGTAGAATTCAGTCTCTTATTTTCAGCTATAGGCCCTCAAGGTGCAGAATCCACTCAGCAAACAGTCTGCAACAAATCTCCTTAAAGGTAGCTTAACTGACCACGGTTATAGCCTTTGGACATTTTTATGCTTTATGCTGAAAGCATTTCTTACGGTTCCTTCCAAAATTTAGACACTTCCATCCGTGGGAGGGGTTCCGGTCTGCATAATTTTATCCATGAGATAATATCTCCAGTAAAGCTGCCCGTCTGGCCCTTTCCAGTAACATTTCTGTGCACGGTCACAAGTATGGTAGTTGACTCCATGTTCTTTCCTTGCATTCATACAGATCTTGACTTTCTGCGTGTGTACCTGTTTTATTAATACCTCATTCGGTATAATGTACAAAATGTCACTTTAATACCTAATAAGGAGAGGCCACGGTCCATTCACTGGTCCTTTCAACATGAGCTAAGTTGATTTCCTTTTAAACACCCACAGAGGCCCTGGTCAGTACTGTTATTTCTTGGGGAAGCACTCATCCCAGTGAGTGGCCTTCCCAAAAGCCCGTCTTGTGCGTGCTCCTGGGTGCTGAGGACCTCCACTGTTGTTTACACCATCACCTGCCTTGCTCCTAACACAGTGTTGATGGTGCACTGAAATCAACAGACATGTCATGTTGGAAGGAGAGCAGCGACATTGTTTCCAGGTCTGCCCGAGGCACGCCGCCGGAGTCAGAAGGTTAAATGGAAGTGTGTCTGTGTTGGAAAGCAATGATGACAGAGCTGATAATCACCTGGTCTGCAACCCCAGGCAATAAAGGCAGGAAGGAGGATATTTTTAAAGGGTTTTAAATGTCTGTCTCTCTGCATTGCTCCCAGCTCCTCTATGTCTGTGTCAAATGTTCTTTACTGGAAGTCTGACTTAGGAGCCCAGAGCATGGTGAAAATGAGTGGTTATGGTATATTTTAAAGCGTGATTTCTGATGCAAGTAATTAAAAACAATTTGACTGCTCTTGCTGTTAGGAACTTTGTACCATATCCCCAGCAGGAAGAACGATACTGATTGCAGTCAAACGTCAACCCATTTCCATGCAACCAAGGTACCCTTTCTACACACAGGTTACAGCAAGCACTTCCCCTCACTCCCACCCCATATGACCCACCTTCTCACCTCAACCATATGCCCCTCTCAGCCAGGGGGACTGAGCACATGCCATCATTCCCTCTTCTGAGAGCTCTTTGCCTTTCTTATATTGCCAGCTCAGCTCCCAGACCTGCCTTCTAGAAGCTCTAACAGGACTGTTCACTATTGACCGGAGGCCTTGGCAGATTCGTTTGTGGAATTATCTATCACCTACAGTAATCAGTAAGCTCCTTGAAGGTAAGGACACTGTCACTTTGGGTCATCATTATATCCCTGGTCCTTAATGCAGTGCCTGGTCCTTACTAAATATTTAATATATATTTGAATAGATGAAGGTATGCATCTATAGTGAATCAGTAAGTGAGAATTTGCTCTATACAACAAGAGATCAAGTTTTAAACTAGAACTATTCAAAGTTAACATTGATTCACGCTATAAAGAAATTACCTCTTCTGACCAACCCCCTGACAGCTATCTGACGAACTTCAACCCACTCCCAAGACTCAGTTCGTGGTAGGTCACCTACTTTGGGCAGGATTCAGTTCTCCCCCAGACAACCATAGATGTCCTTTTCCATTCTCTGATAGCTCTGTGACTTCACGTATCTACATTAGAGAACAACTGCTGTATACTATTACAACACTTGTTTCTATCACGAGCCTGTGAGCCCCAGGAGGTCACGTTCCATCTCTCCTGTTTGTACTTTGTAAGCTCTTCATACAGTGCCCGGCACAGAGAAGTGTTCAGTAAGTATTACGGAATAAATGGATTCCTCTCTCTACCAATTAACCAGGCTGTGTTAGGCATTAAATTCTTAGGACTCTCCTAATGCGTGCAAATATTATCTGCCAATTCTTCCTCATTGAATGTTACTCCCATAAACCTATCTTTCCTGAAAGGGTTCTTGAAAAAAGGGTGGGAAGGAGTGTATAATTTTATTCCCTTATTTTTCACTTAGGTATATATTCTCTTGATTTTAAGAGAGATGGGCTCATTTTTCTTTTAATGACTTGTCATTCTGCTCCCTGAACCAGGCTGAGAAGTGTCGCTCAGTCTGGAGGTTATAATGCTAGCTCCAGCTCCCTCTCTCACCCAGGACACAGTACATGAGGTCAGTTCATCTCTCCGAGTCACAAATGCTTCACCTGCAGATGACGGTAAGGCGCTAGATGCTTCTACGGAACTGCCAGGGCTAGTTCGGCAGCCTCTGAGTCAAGTGTTTCCAGAGTATCATGTTGCTTCACTGGACTAGGTGTTTCACATCTTGTTAAATGACTGTAAAGTGAAACCCTTCCCCATGAATGTTTAATGAACTTAAGGGAATGCCAGATGCAGACAATTCATTTGTTAAACACTGCAATTTGCGAAGAATTCCAAGTAGTTAACCTGGGCTTCCAGATAAAATAAAGACAGATTTGCCTGATACGGTGTCCGAGCAGGAAGTTTTCCCTCCCAAGGATTCGAGTGTACCTGGATAACCCATCATCCTCTGCGTAGTAGAAATAATGATGGAACACCTGCGCTGGGCATTCAGAATTTCCTAATGGATGCTCTATGCAACTGGAGCTTGGACTCTGGATGTCCTCACTACTCTTGATATTTGGGTAGGATAATTTTCCGTTGGAGGGAGGAGGGCTATCCTGTACATTGTGGAACGTGTATCAGCCCTTCTGCCCTCTGCTCATAGATGCCTCTCAAGTTATAACACTTTGCCAAAAGTTCTCTGGGGCAACACTGCCCCCTGTTGAACCACTGAGTTATAAAGCCATGTCTGCCTTTCTGCTACTCACAGGCAGTCTGTCAGAGATAAACTTTCTCAGGCTTTGAGTCCCATTTCCCTCTTCTGCACACAGGGGGTGTAAATTAAGTCGTTGCTGTTAGGACGAAATGAGGCGATGTATTTATATCATTTAGCATGATTCTGTGTAAGTACTCAGTCTATGATGTTTGCTATTACGATGATCGCAATTTCATTTATCATTGTTTGCTTTTAACACTGACGTCAGTATTTCCTTATAGATCTTGCAGGAAGAAAATAAAATAGAGACCTACAAAAAAAACCCTAATTTGCTAAATTTTCTTCAATACATTTGCTTTTTCCAATATTCAAGCAGAAAATTTGAGCCCCACCTCAGATTACTGCTTGCCCTCAGACCAGGGCTACCTGGCTTCCAGCTGCATGGATGGTCTCTATACTTCTTGCGTATCTTCAGCATAAAATGGAAAGAGAGCAAATGCTCTTAAAAGTTTCTGTTCCTTTCCAATGCATTAGTGATATATATTCTCCATTACTATTTCCTCCCATAATCTACAACATGAAAAACTACAGTCCAATTGTTACTTGAGTCTTATAACAAAAGTAGGAGCGAGAGTATGAACAGGGACATAACTCACCAGACTGAACATCTGACTAGAAATATATGGGCTGAGATTATACTACATAGTCAAATAGTTAAATGTAAATTTAAAGAAGTACCATGTTCTCCTATTAAATTAGCAAAAGAAATGTTGACAAAGGTATAACAAAGCTGGTAGCGATCCACATTGCTTTCTAGCACTTAAATTGATATGTGCCTCTGGGAAAGCAACTTATTTACTCCAGTCTAGTCTGGTTAAAGAGACGCACTCAGGCGGTCCCTTGGGCCCAGGCAGGCAAAGTGTACGGTGCTATGTCAAGCCTACATGTGTCTCCCCAATGCACCTCGCTCTCCTTCTTCACGGTCCTTACGAGCCTTCCTTTCCTATTGATTCTCTGCCTGAACTCCCAGCCCAGCCTAAAACTGATGATCCCTTGAAATGTATTGTCCTAGCTGACCACACACCAACTCAGAGGAAAAAAAAATCCTATCTTTATCCCAAAAGGAAGAATATAAAAAGACACTTTCCCACATCTTATCTTGGGCCCTGTGCGAATGATCCAGTTGAGCCCACCCTCTGCTTCCCTGGCTCACATACAAAATGTGGGTATGGGTGAGCCGGAGAGGGGAGGAGAGGGAAAGAAAAAGAAAAGAAAACCCAATGTGCCCCCAAATCTTTCAAGTGTTGCAACCCCTACACCGGAGGAAAGGCCCCTGACCTGCCTTTCTTGGAGCAATTACTTGAAAAAGGCTTATAAATGTAAGCTGCCCTTTGTCATTTTGAGATGTAGATTTATCTCCTACAACTCAGGGGTTTCTTTCTCAAGGACCTGAAAGCCAACTCTTCGAACTGTAATTAGGAAGGATAGGACCTCTGTCTCCCCGTCTCTGTGGAAGCACAGAATCCTAAACTCCGAAAATCCTTGTTGCCAGCTAACAGACGCAGCTGACTAGTACACTGACCAACTCTTTCATTTTTCATTTCCCTGACTCGTCACGCCCCCGCTGACTCCTCTCCCTATTCCCTCATTCTCTCTTGAAAACAACCAGTCACCTCTGTACAAATTGAAGATGAGTTCAGTTCATGCTGGACCTTCTTCCATAATGCAATAATACATTACTGATTAACATCCGTCCTCACTATCTTAACTAGTGGCTTGTTTATCGTCGGCAGGTCCAGTTGCTAAGGAATTGAAACCCCCCATCACTGCATTTGTGTTAGGGTGATGAGATAATTCTCAGAAATCATTAGCAAAAGCATCCCTTCTGTTACAGAAAAGAACAGTCCCCACATAACTATGATTACAAGTTTAACAAAACTTTGCTGGGAAGCGATTCTGATTTATGAATTCCACACTAAACATCTAAGTACATCTGTTATGCATAGCAAATGGTGACTTTCTGGGTAATGATTTTTTAGAATCACAAATGATGTACAAATTCCCAGTGATTTATGCATTTGGAGGGGCATGAATATGTCCTGGGTGATTGCCTATTCTACTCAAATACTAGGTTTATACCACGGCCTTTGTTCCTTCCTTCTGTGTCTCAGAATCTGGAAGTGCCATCTTCTATGGGGGCAAAGAATTTCTACCCTGGGAGGAATATTTCAGGATGTCTTGGATGATATTTGCTTGTCTTTAATTAAGTGTTTTGCAATATATCTCAGAAATAATTAAAACAACTGTAGAAAGAATGTAGGATTCAAAGAGCTCGTGTTTCAAGTTCTGCTATCTATTTAAGGTCTGGTATTAGGACATACTGACTGTAACTTTGACATCTCTCAAACCCCTTACCTTGAAGTTGCTTGAATATAATACACATTCTCAGGATTCCATGGCTTTCTTTCTTTCTTTCTTTCTTTCTTTCTTTCTTTCTTTCTTTCTTTCTTTCTTCTTTCTTTCTTTCTTTCTTCTTTCTTTTTTTCTGTTTTTCTCTTTTCCTTTGCTGTTTGACTAGCTGATGAACCTTTCACCCATCCACCTCCCTTTGGTTTCCTCTCCAATCTATCGCAATGTCAACCATCTCAACCCACATACCCCCTCTGGGTCTGGTGTCTGTATCTCTTACCACAGGTAAGTTCCCATCAGGTAGGGAACATTGCATCCCTGGTGCCCAGCACAATTTCCGACACAGAGTAAGAAGGTAATAAGTTATTATAGTACAAACAAGGGAAGCTTTTTTTGCTTCCAGAGATTAATTTATACTGCAGATTGTAATCAAAAGCTGAGATCTAATTTTTCTCTGTTTCAACCTGTACATCTGCACACACACAGAACTGCAAGATGATTTAAGGAAAAATCTACAAAGTACTGAAAAAAAAAAAAAAAGACAAGTCTGATCCCAAGATCCCCATCCCCTCCGAACTGGAAGCACTGAGGTGGGCTGGGGGAAGAGAAGTATAGACGGGTAACTTACACTTTGCAGCTGGACATGATTTTTCACCAAGTTCTCTGCCTTTGCCACTGTGCTGGATGCTTTGAGGCTGTAGTTTTTACCATTTTGCGGTTCTTTCAGCTGCTCTTGAATTTGTTTAGCTTGTTTCCTGCAGGTTTAAATAAACAAACACATAAATAGTTGCATCAGTTTATTCTATTCATATTTTGGGGGTTCATTCATTCCCAACATCTATATTTGTCATTTGTTAAAGCTGGAAAACTCAGTTAACAAAGAAAATCCTTCCTTTGTTTTCAACCGAGCAACCGCATTAGATAACTTCTAATCTGGAGAGCAGCTGGTTTTATCCATCAACATCCCGGGATTCACACCCAATGGTGCGCCAAAGTCAGACAGAAGCATAATGCATCATCCTGGCCCCCAGGGAGGCAAGAGGTTCCCTAAGCCTTAGTGCTCAGCTGTAAAGGATTAGAAATGCTCTGAAGTAGCCAGTGGAAAAATCTGAAGCTTGGACCTAGCAGCCACATATAACATAGCAGCAAAGTTACATCTCTATTTGTTACATTTACATTTCCAAACATGTGTGGCTTAATGGCATGGCCTGCATATATTCCACGAGTATATTTCCTCTTCTACAATTTAGAAACAGCTCATTTATTGTTACCATTAGACCCGAATGTAAAGATTTTTATTTCTACTTTGTAAATAATAATAAAAAAATAGTGAACTTTTGAAAGAACACCTACTATGTGCCAAGCACATTTTAACTGTTTTCCATATATCGACTCACTTATTCTTCACAATAATTCTGTGTGATGAGGCATTAACCTATCCTCACTTAATATATGAAGAAACTGAGGCACAGAGAAGTTAAATAATTTTTCCAGAGTCCCATTGCTAGGACGTGGTGGAGCTGAATTTGAACCCAGCCCATTTGGCTGAATACTCTGTACTTTGAGCCACCACTTGGGATGGTCAAACCACGTGCCCATATTCCCACAGCTTCTCAGTGGGAAGATTGAGACTATTCTCGAGTTTCAGACTCTGAGTAAAGTACTCTTGCCTGCATATGTGGGTGACTGTTGCTTAAGTCATACAACGGCTACACCAGAAGGAAGCAACAAATTACTGCCTTATGAACTGCTCTCTTCCAAGGGCTTTATAGTAATTATCTATCAGCGGAAGACTCGGTACCCAGAAACACACACACACACACACACACACACACACACACGTTGCAGAGTCATCCCGCCCACCCCAAACATTGAACTCTTCCCAAGGTCCCTGCCAAGGATAGAGCCTTTGGTTCACTATGTGCACTGTCTCCTGCAGAGAGCTTTTCCTGAGAATGGGCTTGGGTATCAGACGGACTGTGATTTGAATCCCAGCTCTGCCACCCATCACTTTGGCTTTGATTTCCTAAATCAAAAGGACTGTTTTCCTCAATATCTCTGAGCCTCGGTTTCCTCATCTGTCCATGGTGTCGTAAAAGCTAACTTCCATGGATACTGTGGAAACTAAATGTGAGAACACCTGTAAAGTGTTGATCTGCTCCCCTTCCCATCATTTAGCAAGCTTAGTTGTATGGGCAGATCCTAGAGAGGAATGAGAACACTGGCTCAAAGATATTGTATTAATTGCATCTCTCACAAGCAAGCGACAATGTTGGCTCCCGGATTTGGAGGCTCTGAGCATCATTAACTCCTTTGAATTTACAACAGCAGTCATGTAGCTCTGTTTGTTACAAAGTTTCTTTTATCTTTTCAATTGTTTGGGGAGCATTTATCTCCAGTGCTTTCAGTTGCTTTAATCCAGTTGTAATAATCTATTTCCTAACAGCTAATCTGTAGCCTATTGTTAAAAATAAATCTATCATATCAGCATTTTATGAAGCACATTATAGCCACAAAATCCCATCCGGGATTCATTGATGAAGGAAACAGGAGATCCGGAGGTTCTATCCGAGTAAATTATCGTGAGGAAGTAAAAGGGGGCTTGGCACAGAGTAAGGATCCAGTGACTCTCCTAAGGATTAAATAGTAGAAACATTAACTCTCTTTTCAGTAATTCTGTAATTCAGTGTATGGGAAATGCTAACTTCTAAAGGAATTTTCCTCATAAAAATGTGTGACTGCAGTTTCCTAAACCCTTTAATAATTTGCTTTCCTTTACTGGCTTCTCACTCAAGTCCTGACTCACTAATATTCCAGGATAAACAGGCCTTTCTTTCTGAACCAGCCTCCTTCTCTACCATCCTTACCCTGTCCCAAACACGCATGTTTTTCCTCTTTCCTCCCTCATCCAGGAAATGGGAACCAGGACACGACAGGTGTCTGATTACAATACCATTAGCTCTCTCGCAAGAGTCAATGCTCTGGGAAAGACAATATAGGGGCATTGCACGCTGGAACCCTACTAGCCTAACAGTGTCAGTGTTAACATTTTATAGTTGGTGGAGTTTTAAGTTTCTCTGGTCCAGTTCATCAGAAAGAAATGACATGGAAGTTGTGGACTATCAGGTATCACAACTCCACTGGTTGGCATTATTGGGAGTGTTGCGGGATGGGCTGAAGCGGCTTGAGAGGGAGACAGCATGCAGGATTTTTATTAGGCGAGGCTCCTTGGATCAACACCTGTGGAATCAAAGGAAGGGAAGCAGGGCTGGGTTGAGGGAGAAATTGGAACATAATGCAGTCTCAGGGAAGAGCTCAGCAAATCCCTTAGAGGGCTCTGAAACCTTGCACCCTAAGTTGGGGTAAAAATCTAGGCCTTCAGAGCCTCACGTTGACCTGTCATTGGAGGTGGGCTATCTCAGGTCAGAGCAAGGCAACTTTTATCATCTTTGTTTTAGCAACTGGAGGACTAAGATCTTCACTGCTCAAGAGAATCAAAGCTGCATACCAGAGCATTCACTGCCTGTCTTCAATGGGCTTTCCTTGGGCTAAAATCTTTGACTTCGGAGGGTGATAACCTATTGTCAGGGCTGGTTTTTACTGGGAGCACCATTTTTCTCTTTTCCTTCTGTTTTTCCCAGTTGTGATCATTATTTGTCCTAACTTCTGTTTCCTGGAACATCTCCTCTCCTATCTCAATTCCTTTTTTTTTTTTTTAGAATTGAATTGTGTCTTGCACTTCCCAAGTCTACTAAGAACTCCTACAGGCAGCCTCACACTTCTTGCCCATATGAGTTGAAAGTAAAAAGAAACCTAGAAGAATTTATAGTTGCCATGTGAGCCCCATCAGCCAGATTTAAATAGCTCAACTAATAGTTCCATTAACAACCTATGGGACTATATGGGTTTGTTGGAAGTGATGAGAAGAAAATTTCTTTCATTGTGTCCTATAGGGTTGTGGAGGTTCAGTTCACTCAGAAAATCCTCTAAATCCAAGAAGGTGTTGATCACTTCTACCTCATCATGTTATCTGCCTTCAAACTTTCACCTGTGAATAATTTGCTATAATATTCCATGTGGCAAGGTCATGCCATACCAAGGGTCCCAAGACAATGGACAAAGGACCAGAGTGGTGGGATCTGAAGGATTATGGGAAATAAAATACAGATGATCCAAGGGAATGGGAGCTTTTGGGTAACTCCCGATTTTCTCTGGCTAGGAGGTATATATCCCAGTCTATAGGATGCTAGCTTAAGTACATTTATTTAAAAACCAATGATGGAGAGTTCGGAGAATTCTAGAAGACTTGGCACTTCCAAGATGAAGTCAAACAAATGATACACATATTAACAACCTTATGTTATGTGTGAAAGTAAGGAAAAATCGAGGTAGAGTCTGCCTACGCTATTATCCCTGAGATCTGGGGATGGGAATTAGAATTCCAGGAATGGGTGGAAAGACACATGTGCCAGTGTGCTATAAAAATTTGCATTGCTTTCAGCTATATAGATTAGAAGCTTCGTGTGAGGTATAGCACTCTTCTCAGGCAGAGAAAAATAAAGGAAGACCTACCTGGAAATTATGCTAGAAGGAAATAACTCTAGGTCTCTACTGAGAAATGTAACTCCACTTGGAAAAGGCTTCAATTTTTATTATTACTTTATTATTCTCACATTTTCTTATTTATTTGATTTTTAATAAAAATGTGTCCCAGCTGGACAGGCAGAAAGACAACATCCTGATTAGTGTTCCTCCCCTGGCTCAGTTCTTGGAGTCCCCCATAATGAATGATGTTGCACAGTGTTTCCATTAAACCCCGACACCTCACTGAGCCCCAGGAGGAGGTGTTCATCTCAGAGCCCACGTGCTGCCTAGGGAGGGAGAGACTGACAGCCGTGAAGATGGAGGTCCTCGAGTTATCCAGCTGCTCTCCATTCTTGTGATTGTCATAATCAGTCTTTCCTTTACATGTGGTACAACTACAAATTATACTCTAAAAATAAGTGATTAACCACCACTTGATGGTAATTTGCTTATTGTTAAATACACAATTTCTTTCCTGTACACAGCACTTGCGGGGAGACCCTTCGAACGCCCTGCGGCGTGTGATTACCCCTCTCGTGCTCCAGTGCGTGCACTTCACTCTGTAGTTAGCCTCCAAGTTCCAGGTGGAAAACTGGAGGTGTTAACCATAGCAAGCCTTCATTATTTACTCTTTGGAACACCATGCTGTGCTTGCTACACTGTTATCCCATTAATCCCTAGCAAATTCTATAAGGTAAATATTGTTTTCGGTCATATTTTACCAAAAAGGAAACTGAGGCTGAGGGACTGGATGCAATTTGCCTAATAATACATAACAGGCAAGTGGCTGCCTGGTGATCTGAATGCAGGTGTGAGTGACGCACGTAAAATCCTGAAAATACGCCACATAAGCTCCCTAGAGGATGCACCAAGCACTATGGGCTGTACCAGGCACGATATTCCTGATTCACCCTAAACAGTTTCGCCTTCCATCATCTAGCGGGAGGACCGTGGGAGCCAATGTGGTAGAGTCGTTTCCAGCATGCAATTTCAACAAGGACTGTGGAAATTCAAAGACCCCATCTGTGTGGCTTTGACAAATTAATATTTTAAAATTAAATTCCGTTATTATTTGAAAAATGCAGCAATAAGGAACAATTCCAATTGTTTTGAGGATTGGGGGATAATACCTGCGAAGCCCAGTCTCCCTGACAAAGAGTAAGTTCTCAAAAATGAACACTAATAACTGTCACAGCCAAGAATTGCCTAGGATACGTGACAATTAAATATGATGTGGTACCCTAGATGGGGGCCTGGATGGGGGCCTGGAACAAAGCGCATTAGGTAAACACTAGGGATATCTGAAAATATGAACTTCGGTTAGTAATACAATATGAATATTCATTCATTGTGACAAATGCAACATACTAATATAAGACATCAGTATTAGGGGAAACTGGGTCTGGGTTATATGAGATCTATCTGTACTACTTTCACAGTAATTCTGAAAATCTAAACCTATTCTGAAATAGTTCATTAAAAAACAATAGTTACTAATTATGGATTCATACCAAGTTTCCATTATTTTTTAAAATCATAATTGCTGTTCTTTTTAAAGATCAACATATACAACATGCAGACAGGTGTCATGGACTATATCTGGAAATGGACCCATTTTTAGAAGAGCAAATGGGTAGACAAATATAGGTCCAATGAAAAGCAATTACACATTGGCTTGCATTTCACACAAGCTGTAAGAATAGAATCTGTGCCAACTTCTTAAGGCTTGCAACACTTAAATAAATTTCCATAAATAAAATACCTTTATCAAAGTTCACTTGGAATAAATATATTTGTATGTATATATAGGTATGTGTATATTTTATTATACTTTATTAGTCAAAATTAGTGCCTTTATCAGCAGAAGTTTTGGGTTCTTTTTTTTGAAGTTAGTGTATCTATTTATGTAAGTAATTTCTGTACCCAACGTTGGGCTTGAACACACAACCCTAAGATCAAGAGCCACATGCTCTTCTGACTGAGCAGCCAGGTACCCCAGAAGTTTCAATTTCTTAGCAGGGAAGTATATTCGAGACATGCTTACCAACTAATGAACCAAAGTAGATCTTATAGTGTTCATATTTCATATTTGGCTGAAACCTTTATGGGTATCAGGTGACAATACTACAAAAGGTAAAGTATATGTTTCCCAGAAAAGTCTAGATATTTGTTGATAATACTTAGGTATACACCAATGGCCCCTCTGTTCAGAAGTGTTAACCCCTTAGTGACAGGCAGACACTGAGCCTTTCCTTTTGGCAGGTAATCAAAAACTGCAAAGAACATGGAGTGTTCATGATCACAGAGAGGAATGATCACTAGGTGCACCAAAGATAAACCACACACACACACACACACACACACACACACACACACACACATGCACATGCTGCATATACTCCCCCCAGTCTATAAAAGATTCTAAGTCATTCATAGGTGTTTGATGGACCCATTTGCACAAGATCCCTCTGCCTGGAGCACAGACTGTGAAGTTAAAGAAAGACAAAGTGCTTTCTCTGAGAAGTAACCTTTTAACACTTGAGAGAGATGGTCTTACTTGCTTTTGAAGTAGAATGCTGCACAGAACATGCCCACGATGACAATTCCAAAGATGATACATGAAATTGACAGCACCTGCCTTTGATAAACTTCTTCACTCTCTGTGAATTTGAAAAACAGAATTAGAATGGATGTTAGAAGGGCACAATTTCCATCCTTGTACTTCTGAGTTGGTAGGAGCTTTTCAAAGCAAACTTTTTTTGTCCCTGTCATGAATAGGAAAAGACGAGGAAGTTATTATGATTCAATTTCTTTGCAATCATCTGCAGGCTAGCTGGTTGTTATTTTTTGTATTTGCATGGTTAAAACACACTTATACATAGATATCACAATTACGAATCTTATTATCAAACGACATTCCATAAATTTAGCACATACTGGGACATATGTTTTTGAAATTATGGTGGGGCCCAAAATAATCTAGAGAAACAAATGTGTCCGCCAGAATTTTTCTGTGCCAGTGATGACTTCCAATTTATTTTATGTGATACCGAAGCCACTATATTTTCTGATTTGGTCCTCGGCTGTCTGTCTCCCATTCATCCATCCACTACTATGATTGACGTTACTAACGAAAGAGAACCTCAATATGTATGTGAATATTTATTCACCCGTTCTTGACTTCCTCAATACCAATGATCTGGCACAGTAATTTCAACTTCTATTACCAAGGTTTTATATCTTATCGCTTCTTATCACAAAAAAATAAGAATTCAAAAATAAGCATATCACTTTTTTAGCCATTACCAGTTACACTCTCAGCTCATTTTTGAAATATGTTTCTAGAAACAGTTCTTCCAGCTCATCAAGACCTTTTTATCTACAGATCTCCTAACTTTC
This sequence comes from Ursus maritimus, assembly GCF_017311325.1. Taxonomy (NCBI): domain Eukaryota; kingdom Metazoa; phylum Chordata; class Mammalia; order Carnivora; family Ursidae; genus Ursus; species Ursus maritimus. The sequence goes on from NW_024426885.1 coordinate 44,562,213, forward strand.
TATCTGTTAATGATCCTCTTGTCTTCATTTTCCTTCTTTACACAGCAGAGAGACTATGATCCATGATTACAGTCATTCACTCTCTTGGAAATACCCTCAACTACTGATCTCCTTCTCCTCTCCTTTTACCCATTTGGCAGAATAACTGCATACAAATCCAAGAAGCTGCCTTTTTCATACCTTTACCTTGAGCAGCTCAGAATTAGAAGAGAAGATTATACAATCAGGAAAATGGGCATCAATAAAAGTTGACAATGGCATTACTTAAGTAGACATCTAATAGTGACGACCTCATCAGCTTGCTTCTCCATTTTTCTAATGGTTACCCATACCTTCTCCATACTACCAAACATCTGACTTACTCTCCCTCACTTTCAGATCTCCCATATATGTTATAAAGAAAAGGAAATCTGAATAGTATAAATCATCTCTACTTATAATGCAAAATATACAAAATTCTCAAATTTTAAGGTGCATTGGAGTCACCTTGAGAACTACTGAAGGACAGATTGCCACCTACTTTCTCTTCTAGAGTTAATGACTTAGGAGGTATGAAGTGGGGACAGAATATTTGCATTTTTAAAAAACTTGCAAGGTTTCTAAGGTGATTCTGATGCTGCTGATCTGTGAAATACACTTTGAGGACCACTAAATAGAGTAAAAATCTTCAGAACATGCATCAACCATGTAAGAATAGAGGGAATTTTTTGTTGTCATTAATGCCAACATGGTATGGTATCCATTTTGGACCTTCTAAATCAAAATCTTTATTTAAAAGAAAGTTTCAGGTATACTGCATGCACACTAAAATTAGAGAACGATTCAGTGGGGGAAAGTGTTATATTTCTGTCAAAGACTAATTCCTTTGGATTCCATTGTCATCTATCATCTTGGAGTCTTCTCATCACTTAAAATTGAAGGGAAGGGAACACATTACAACTCATTCTATGATACCAGCATTACCTTTATACCAAAACCAGACAAAGACATAAAAAGAGAATAGCATATTGACATATGTCCCTGATTGACACGCAAAAATTCTTAACAAAATTTTAGAAAATCAAATCCAATAAGATGTTAAGAGTAATACATCATGACCAAATGGGTTTTATACAAGGAATACAAGGTTGGTTTAATATTTTAAAATTAATCAATGTAATTCACAATTTTAATAGTCAAGAAAAAAGTATTTAATTATCAGATGAGAGGGAAAAATTACTTAACAAAATATAACATTCATTCCTCATTAAGACTCTCAACAACTAAGAATAGAAGGGAACCTCCTCATCCTGATAAAAAGTATCTATAAATAATCTATACCTAATCAAAAAAGATAGGATGCTTTTCCCCTAAGATCAGGGATACAGCAAAAAAATCTACTTTTACCACTTCTATTTAACATTGTACTCGAGGTTTAGTCAATGGAATAAGGCAAAAACAGAAATTAAAGTCATCTTTAATGGAAAATCATCTTTGTTCTCAGACTATATGATCACCAATGCAGAAAAGCTGATGGAATCTACAAAGAGCTAGTGTAACTAGTAAGTAAGCTTAGCAAGTTTTCAGGATACAAAGTTGCAGGATGGACAATACAAAAATTAAATGCATGTCTATTTAGTAGCCACAAATAATCAGAAATTGAAATGAAAGTATCACTTACAGAAGCATTAAAATACATATAGTACAAAGAGGTAAATTTGACAAAAGATACACAAGGTCTACACACTGAAATCTACCATACATTACTGAGAAAATTTAAAGAAGACCTAAATCAATGGAGAGATATATCACGTTTATGAATTAAAAGACTCAATATTATTAATATGACACTTCTCCCCAGTTTGATGGATAGATTGAGTGCAATTCTATTCAAAATCTCAGGAAGCATTTTGCTGTTGTTGTAGAAATCAACAAGATGGGGCGCCTGGGTGGCACAGCGGTTAAGCGTCTGCCTTCGGCTCAGGGCGTGATCCTGGTGTTATGGGATCGAGCCCCACGTCAGGCTCCTCTGCTATGAGCCTGCTTCTTCCTCTCCCACTCCCCCTGCTTGTGTTCCCTCTCTCGCTGACTGTCTCTATCTCTGTCGAATAAATAAATAAAATCTTAAAAAAAAAAAAAGAAATCAACAAGATGATTCTAAACGTAATATGGAAATAGAAGAGATCTACAGTAGCAAAACAACTTTTTCATAACCAAGAGAACAAAAGTAAAGTAGTCAAACTACTTTATTCCACGAGTTATAATAAAACTATAGTAATCAAGGCAAGATGGTATTGGCCTATTTATAGACAGAAAAATCAATGGAACAAACAAAAGAGTCCAGAAATATATGCAAACATATGTGGCCAGTTCATTTTTGATACAGATGCCAAGGCATTAAATGGGGAAAGGATAGTTAAAAAAAAATCACATTGTTGCAATAGTATAGACATATCTACTAAAATGAACCCCGACCCTAACTTCATACCTTATTCAAATATAAGTTCATGAGGAATAATAGACCTTAATACAGTATTTCATGCTATGAAACTATGAGAAGAAAATGTAGAAGGAAATCTTAGTAATCATGGGATTGACAAAGATTTCTTAACTGTAACACAAAAGATACAAGCTATGAAATTTTCTAAAACAATAAAATGAACTTCGTCCAAATTAGCAATGTTTGATCTTCAAGACCATTATGAAAATGAAAAAATGAAAAAGGAAAAAAACAACCAGGGCCCATTCTAGGAAAAATATCTGCAAGATACGTACTCAACAGCAGACTGTGTCTATAATATAATATATAAGGATCTCTTATTATTAATAGGAAAGACAAACAACCCAGTTAAAAAATGGGCAAAATATCTGAATGGACACTTCTTCAAAGATATATCGATGGTAAACACATAAAAAGATGCTCAACATCATTAGCAACTGTAGAGCTGAAAATTAAACTATGATGGGATACATGGCATCACTCTTAGAATCACTAATGTTAACGGCTGTATTCTCATGTACTTCTGGTAGCAATGAAAAATGGTATAACCACCTGAAAAATAGTTTCATAGAAAGTTGAGTACATACCTACCTTATGACACAGCCATTCCATTCCTAAGTATTTACCCAAGACTAAGGCAAGCGTATATTCATTATGCACATAAATATTCACAGCAGCTTTACTAGCAATAGCAAAAAAACAAAAAACAAAAACACCTGGAACAATCCAAAAGCCCATTAGCAGGTAAATGAATAAACAAATTGTGGTACAGCCATATAGTGGAATCTCGCTTAGCAAAAAAAAACGAATGAATTAGTGATATAAGCAATTCTACACATGAATCTCAGAATAACTAGGTTGAGTGCACTAAGTCGGACAAGAGAAAAGTATCTGTTGTTATTCCAGGTATATAAAATCCTGGAAAATGGAGGGGCGCCTGAGTGGCTCAGTTGGTTAACAGTCTGCCTTCCACTCATGATCCCAGGGTCCTGGGATCAAGACCCACATCGGGCTCAGCGGGGAACCTGCTTCTCCCTCTCCTCCCCACTAATGCTCTCTCTCACTATCTCTGTTGCTGTCTTTGTCTTTCTCTCTCTCAAATAAATAAAATGTTAAAAAAAAATCCTAGAAAATGGAAACTAATCCATAGTAGCAGAAAGCATGAGTGGAGAACTGGGGTCAGAAGTAGGAAGGAGTGGAGGAAAGAGACCACAAAGTGGCATGAGGAGCCTTTGGAGAGTACTAGATGTGCTCATTGTCTCAAATGTGATGATGTTCTCATGATGAATACTTATGTCAAAATGTATCAAATGATAAATTTCAAATAAGGGCTTTATTTTATGTAGCAAATATAGTTGTAAGTATAGTAGCAAAATATTAATCCCGGGGGACAAAAGAATACAGGGAATATAGAAATACAGACAATATAAAAAAAAAAAAACATGCTTGATACAACATTGTCCACCCATACTAACCAGTGTCTTTTTCTTCCACCATTTCTAACATTCAACTCTTTAGAGTCTCAATACATACTCTTCTCATTCTCTTTCCTGAATCTTATTCTTATATTTGTCCTTTAAATGTCTACTCACCTTTCTGGTCTCAAATTAATTGTCATTATCTCAAGAAACTCTTGCACTGCACTGTAAGCTTCATTGGTGCAAGGGACCATGTTTTAGTTGATCTATTTATTTGATTCACTACTATTTCCCCATCACCTAGTGTATTGCTTCATCCATAGTTGACAGTGCAAGACTTATTGCCTAGGGAATAAGTTGGGATTTCTGTCTTTGGAGAGATTTTCTGCTTTAAGCTGTGTACGATGCAGGAAGTCTCACCTGGGGGTGTTCTTCAGGTTTATTACTTCCCTTTTATCCACACTATGTCCTCCCTGGCTTCCCACAAATCCTCCTTCCCTGAGCGACCACCTGCAACTGACCCTACCCATTCCTGAGATCGAGACCTGGCTCCTCTCAGTGGGGCTTTCCCATCCAAACCTGGCCTTCTCACTGTGACGCTGTACTCACAAAGTCCTTTTCAAAGGGCAAAGTGTCATAAGGAAAAATGGTGAAGCCGTGTGTTCCCAGGCCTCAGAAGACACTGTGGCATGATCTCCAGACAGGTAGATACTCTTACAGTTCATTTTCTTTTCCATACCATCTACTTGCCAGCCCCTGGCTTTTTTGGGTGGTTTTCAGGTTGCCTGGTCAAGCTCCAAGAAGACACTCTGTGTGTTGGATTTGAGTATTGTTCTCAACACTCTCCCTCCCTACACTGGTACACTGCCTGGTTTTATGTTCTGGCCTAACCTCACTTGGTGCTGCTGCCAATTCATAGCCAGAAAACTAGGCTGAAGGTTGGCTCATGGACACAGAATTCCCCATACCATGACTTTCTGGGGTTCTTTCAATATGACCCAGAAGCTTCCAGAGCCAGCTGAAATGAGTCCACGACTTGTGATGTTCCTCCAACAGCAAAGTCAGTTGCAGTAATTCATCTTTTAATTAGGCAAATAGATACCAGACACAACACACCTGGATGAAAACCTATATGCACAGAGCCCGATTTCTTTCTTTCTTTCTTTCTTTCTTTCTTTCTTTCTTTCTTTCTTTCTTTCTTTCTTTTTCTTCTTCTTCTTCTTCTCCTTCCTTCCTTCCTTCTTCCTTTCCTTTCCTTTCCTTTCCTTTCCTTTCCTTTCCTTTCCTTTCCTCTCCTTTCCTTTCCGAGACCATGCACTGTACCTTCTCTTTAAATGTAACTATATATTTTGTAGTCCTTTTTCCTGCAGAAGTATACTAGGAAATAGTGATTTAGAAGAATTATCCCCTCTTCACTCCCATCTTAGGCTCTATTTCCATTTTATTCAGACTGAAGTATCAGAAAACAGAAATTAAGCCTAATTTCTGAATAAATGGAGATGGGCAATCGTGTGGCTCTGGCACGCCGTGGTTGATATTTTTAATTTGGCAAAATTTAAATTAAAGGGATAAAAAATGTGTCACCGAGACCTTGTTTGGGCATATTGCCATCTTAAAGAATGTCATCCATTCTATCCCCACATTAATAAGCTCATAAAATTTTCCAGTTGAACTTGGAAACAAATAAGTAGTTGTACCAACTATAGAGAATTTCATCTCAATTATTGTGAGTTGATGACTATAATGGAATAAGCGTGACTTGCATATGATAATTTACCCTACCCTGCCTCTGCCAACAAAAAGAATTATGAAAATGATGGATAATAACACCCATTAAAACAAAAAAAAAATAAGACTATCTACTAAACTGAATGATTTCCACATAAAATCTATGTACTGTTTTTGTTCTTATTTGAAGCTAGTCAAATATAGCCTGGGGAAATGCACAAAATCAATTCTGAGTTTAAATCAAGAGTGAAATTAAAACTCTCAAGACTGTGAGTGAATTTATAGACCCAGGTGTAGTTACAGCGATGGCACTATCAATGCCTTTGATTCATAGAGTGTTACACAAGAGCTAGCATGGGTGAGGTACAAGAAACAAAGGGTTGGGAGTCTGGCAATTTTGGCTTTGACTTTAAATTTAGCCACTTTCAATATGAGTAACCATAGATATATTACTTTACCCTTATAAACTTTAATTTCCTATCTGAATAAAGGCAATGTTATGAAATACTGAGTGTAACAAATGTTATAATAAGGAGGTAGATAATGCTACAAAAAAAGCATATAGTATGGAAAACTGACCTATTCATAGAAGCCAGAGATCAGAGATCTCGGATATCCTATTAGAAGCCCATCAGGTAAGAGTAGTGGGGATGGGGAGGGTGGTCCAGGAAAGGGAAACAGCTTGTGCCGAGCTAGGCCCTAGGGTAGGAGATAAAATGGAATGTTCAGGAATTGGGAAGTTATCTACTACCACAGGGCCTTTGTGCAAGTCATTTTTCTTCGCAGCTGAGTAGAACAACACAGAGGCAATGGGGACGCGGCGTACAATGAACATGGCACCACAACAGCAGGAAGGTACTGAAGGATTTGAAAGGAGAGGAATGTGATGTGATCATATTTACATTCCTTTTATATGCAATATGCAGGAAAGATTAGAAGGAATAAAATGAATGCAGGGTCGTTTTAGGAGGATATTAAATCAGCTCAGGTAAGGTATGCTGGGTGTTTGTACTAGAGTAGTAACAACCATGGTGGAGAGAGGAGCGAACAGAAGTAAAAAGCACTTGTACTGAAAATAGTTAAGGGACGAGACTATGATGTTCGTAACTAAGTGGATTCTGGAGGCGGTTCAAACTCGGAAGGAGAGATAAGAAACTCAGTTTTGGACTTGGGGAGTTTTGAAAGCCTGGAAGATATCTAAGTAGAGATGTAAAGTAGACATTTAAATATGCAGATCGAGGCTAAGAGGAGCTGATAGGGTTCTGGACATTACTGTTTACGGGTTATGCATATATCTGCAGCCAAGTGTTTTGATAAGATGGCCCAGGAGAAAATATGGAATAACAAGAGAAGAATGTCTAACAGAGAGCTTTGAGGGACTCCAAAATTTCATGGGAGGGCAGAGAAGGATCCTGCAGAGGTGATGAGAAAAGAACAGCTAGCCAGGCCAAGCAAAAAAGGAAAAAGAATGTCCTCCAAATAACCACAGTAATTAAACATGATAGTAACATGGAAGAAAATATAAAGGGTTTTTCTAAAAGTTCAGGCTATTGGATGCTTCTGAGGGGCCATTAAGATGACATCCTTTAATTTAGGGACATAGAGGTCACTGAGCAACTGCATGAGCTCTTCTGGTAGAATCACGAAGGTAGCCTCATAACCCTCTGGGGCCTCTGCCATGTATCTTTCATGTACTGTAAGGCAAATGCACCTTCTCCAAACCTGCCCTGTCTTCACCACTTCAGCCTGGATGCAGAAGCTGGAATTCTAGCCTAATTCCAGAAAGCCTAATTCCAGAAAGCAGTGAATGCCATCCTTGTAACTTGAGGCTACCCCTAACTTCGTTACCGAGACACTGTGAGGATTGAATGAGTTAAAACATACAGGGTGTTGCCATACCTAACTTTGAGTGCTCACTCAATATTAGGCTGAACTATATAAAATTGTCATGGGTGGGTGCCATAACTGGCAATAATTGGCAGTTTAATGTGCTTCTAATACATGGTACCTGTTATTATTATTCTATGGGATGTCAACATTGCTGCACTCCATTTTTAAAAACCCAGATTATAAAGTCATTTTGAAGGGCTGAACCAACCTTTGGTTAAATAACAATTGGTAAAGGGTGTTACCCTTGTTCTCCCCACTCCCAACCCTATTCCTTTTCCTTTTCTCTAAGGCACAGAACTCAGTCTTCTCTTTCTATAGGATCATTATTTCAGGCTATAAAGGTTTTGAAACTAGGGAAAGTAACGTTTTGGTGAAGTTTCAGAAACTGACATTGGCCCAGTGGAAAAAATCCTTCTGGCAAGCAGCCTGGCCTGAGACTCTGGAAAGATCAGTGGGAGCCCATCTCATTCAGGGGACAGTATGGTTGGCTGGGGGTAGGCCTGGATGTAGACACCAGTTACAAGACACCAGCTGTCTTTATCCTCTCCCATCCACTGTCTTTACAAATAAAATGGGGAAAACATTACATACCTCCCATATTTGTTTAGGGATTCAGTAGGCGAGCACAGATAAAGTGTCTAGGAGAAGAGATGGCATATGATTGATGCACAAAATGCTGGTTTCCTTCCTTCCCTGTCTCCCCCCGCTTTTTTTCTAAAGCCAGTGTTCACGTTAAAAGTACGTCTTTCAAATACTCCACTTCTCTTATGGAAAGCTGGCCTTATCTATAGGCAGTCAGTGACTTGCTGTCTCTGGTCCCCACTGCCTGTGCCCTGCGCCCTGGGACCTGTACTGAAGGAATTTACTTTTATGTCATTTTCTTTACGCATGGTGCCTTATACTCTTACTCTTGGTGACTGAATTTTTCAGCTAGTGTTGCTGAATTTCCTACCCAGATGTTTTAGAGGATGTAATGCAAGCAATCGTCCTTGGGGCCTGGGCTGTCGTTCACGGTCTCCCTCACATATACCCTTTGAGAAGAAAAGTGTGCTCTTTGTTCCCAGAGACAAAGAATCCTTGGAAAACTTGTAGGCTACAGCACTGTCTGCTAAACTAGACAGCTCACAGTTGAGGTCCCGGTGTGCAAAACTGCTTGCTAGAATGCTTTCGGAAATTGGAACAGTCTTTAGCATTCTAGAAATCCCTTCACAAAAAACTTATTGAGTTCTACTACATAGAAAAAGAATGATACCACAAGAAAATCACAGCTGCAGCTTTCTTCTACCATTTCCCTTTGGAGGGCTCTATATGGAGGAGAGAGGAGTGGATGACCTCGATGAACTATCTCTGTATATGTTAGGGAATGGAAAATGTTCTAAAAGGTGGCTCCATGTCCCCTTCTGAGAGGGGGCCCTAGGATTCCACTGCCTCTTAGGAAATTTTTCTTTGTATCACCAGTTTAAGTTAAGTCTGTAAGACACCAAACTTAAGCATGATTTCCCTAAAAGTGTGGACACCCAATAATGTGAGGCTTAAACATGGACAGACACACACAGACACAGAGACACACAAACACCCGTCAGTCATATACAAGAGCACGTCATATTCAACACATGCAAATCAGACGCTATGTGGTGCCACGACTAGGTGTCAAATGCAAGCATGATCGCTCTGATAGTTCGTTCTAAAAGCACGTATAACAATACCACTACGGCTCCTTCTTATCTAACTATTCATTATCGGAGGCCCTGTGGCTAAGAGCCTGCATAGACGAGCAGAAGTCACCACCATACAACAACATTCACTAATGATCCCACCATTTATGAGCTTAGTCCTTGCCTAATTCTAGTATTTATTTCTATTCATCAAGTCAACCTCATAATCTGGGTAGGTCAGGCCCTCCCTGATTGTAGGCCTATGACTTTTTTGGTCCCTATTTTAACTGGATTAAGCTTAAATGGATTTATTCCAGTATTAATTATTCTTGAAACAAGAGGGCTTCCTGAATTTTATTCTTAAAAATCAACAAATGCTGAACAAAGATTAAAATATTAGGGGCTTACAAGGAACGGCAAATGAACCTTAATCAGGAAAGGGAAGAATTTTTAGAATGTTGGAAAGTGAGATTTGTGCTTTTTTAACTTGAAGACAAAAATGAATAAAGACTTAAAAGCTGATGACTACACTACTGAAGGGAAAAGCATGATTGCATTAAGGTAAACGGGGTCCTGAAGGGGAATGAAATGGGTACTCACGGGGAGATCAAAGAAGGCCAAAGACTGCCAGAAAACTGCTGCAAGCTACGAGAGAAGCAAGGCACACATTCTCCCGCATCCCTCCCGACGTCTTCAGAAGGAACCAACCCTGCTAACTTGATGGACACTTCTAGCCTGCAGAACTGTGAGACGATACCATTTCTGTTGTTAAACTGCCAGTTGGTGGCACTTTACCGTGGGTGGCCCTAGCAAACTAATACACCCATTGATCCATAGAAACTCAGAATACATACTATTAGGTCTGAAAATTCTCCAGAATTCCCTCCTACATCCCTATTGTATCTTTTCCATAACTGACTGTCTTGTACCAGAAATTCATGTATCTGTTTCCTTAGAGCACGGACTGTGAGCCCCTCAAGGGCAGGAATACCATCTTCATTCTTGGATCCCTGTCCCTGGCTCATGCTTGCCCCGCACAAGGGTGGGCACTCAGCAGACCTTTGTTGAAGTCAATAGCTTCTGGGCTGGATGTCTAATAGCATTTTACCTGTTGGGCTTTTTGTCTGGTGGGGTAATAAAAGAGAGGCTATGCCTTCTTGGAGGGAGGTCCTTTTACCCGAAAGATTTATTCACTTGCTCTGTGCAGTCCACTGTGGAAGGGCACCTTTTAAAATACTTTGAAAAAGTAAAAGAATTACTTTATAACAAAATGTTGATATTCAAAATTATATTTTATCTTATTCCCATGCAAAATGCTTTTAGAAGTGCATTATCCATAAAATTTGATATTTAAGGGAAAATAACAGTTTAAATTCATAAACACATTTATTCTCAACCTGTAATTTCCTTTTCTTCCCCCGTGCTCTCCACCAAATAAACCTTCCCTGTAATAATCCCTTATCTCTCTCCCTCCTTTCCCAAACAGTCAGTTCTGGCTGACTATAGATAAGTGAATGCTATAAAACACATTTTGAAAAAAATGAAAGGCCCTGGGTCTTCTCATTGGTATCTCTAACATGCAGTGGCTTTCCAAGTGCTATTTCTCCCACAAATAAATTATAAGTAAAAAGAAAATTGCATCAAAATAAATCTCTTGGTGAGTTTTCAATGCTAACGTAAAACCAGTCTTTGGCTTCTGGCTTCTCTGTTAGAAGGTCTGTGAACTCCATTTTTCCTGAACTTGTAATAACCGTCCCCCAATCCTTACCTTTAACCCCAGTTTTTATCACTTAGGATTCACTGTTCATTGGTGAAGTCACATTCTACCAGCAAGACATGTGACTCAAAGTGATAAAAAATTATTTCCTTGGCAATGGGGAGAATCTGACCCAGTGGTTTATAGGAATCTTCAAGTGTTTGACCTATTTTGATAGAGTGGGAAGTCTAATCCTCTTAAACACTTGGAGCTTGCCACCCAGGTGAACATCCAGGCCCCAGGTGACACCCAACCCTCCCAAGTTGGTCTAATGGATCTCCACCTTCCTCAGCCAGGTAAGATGTAAGTGGAAGAAATCAACAAAGTCAGCCGTTTGCACAGCCGCTCAGGCTGACTGTTTTGTGGCCTTGGCACGTCTCATGCCCATGTTGAAACTGTCCCATCAGGGGCTGTCCTGAGGCAGGTTGGGTATCAGACAGCACAGAGGACTTGAGGCAGTGGTCTTCTACTCTGGCCTTACAGTAGGAATCCCTGGGAATCTTTTCAAACACACCTACAACTGAGCTCCCCCTCAGAGTGGGAGATCTGAATTTCTAGCCGTGGGCCTCTAGATTGGTACTGGTGCAAATCCAGGGCAGCCAAGACACGGAAAAGCAGCACACACACAGACACGCACACACAACGGGCAAAAGTAACTTTGATTTCATCCAACATCTCTAGAACAGTATCGTTTCCACATGGAATCTCTATAAAAATATTAACAAGATATTATGTATCTTGGCACTAAGTCTTTGAAATCCAGAGTGTATTTTATACTTGCAGCTCCTCTCCTTTTAGGCCAGCCACATTTCAAGTGCTCGATGGTCACATGCAGCTAGTGGTTACGTCAGACAGTGTCGGTCAAGAGGTAGAAAACAGGGATCTGCTCCCAGGCTCCTTCCCTAACTATCTATATGAATTTGGGCAATTTTATTGAACCTATCTGTGACTCAGTTTTTAAAGTGAAAAAGTGGCAGTGATCATAATACCTCCCTCACTAGATTACTGGAAAATTAGAGGAAATACTTTGTATTATGTATTTACTGAACACAGTGCCTGCTTCACTGAAAATACTCATAAAACGGATGTGGTTTCTATTATTATTGTTATTATTGGTGTCGTTGCTATGATTTTAATATAGCATGATAGAGACTGCTGACAAAATCCACAGAGAAAGCTGGGTTTGAGAGGTAGCATTTAAACCATCTGAAAACAAGTGATTTCTCCAAGTCCTCGTGTGGAAGAACAAAGAGGATGACTAAAACAATCATTGTAGTCAAACTCGTAGGTTTCAGAAACAGAGATATACTGAAGTTCCTTGAATTAACATAATGAAATAATAAATATGTTTGATCCTTTATCAACATTTGTGCTGATACTATTCAATTTAATTCATTTTATTGTACTACTTTTTTATTTTTAAATTTTTTTAGAGAGAGAGAGCATGTGTGTGAGTGGCAGTGGGGAGAAAGGGCAGAGGAAGAGAGAGAATCTTTTGTTTGTTTCTTTAAAGATTTTATATATTTACTTGAGAGAGAGGGAAAGAGAGAGCATGAGCAGGGGAAGAGGGGCAGAGGCAGAGGGAGAAGCAGACTCCGCACTGAGCACGGAGCCCAGTGTGGGACTCCATCCCAGGACTCTGGGACCATGACCTGAGCAGAAGGCAGACAGGTCACTGACTGAGCCACCCAGGCGCCAGAGAGAGAATCTTACGCAGGCTCCACACCCAGTGCAGAGCACCACGTGGGGCTGGATCTCACAACCCTGAGATCATGACCTGAGCTGAAACCAAGAGTCAGATGCTTAACCCACTGAGTCACCCAGGAGCTCTCGATTTAATTCATTTTAAATTTGGCTTCTGAAAATTTTATTGAAAAAATATATACACACTAGGGCCGGAAATAAAAGAGCCTGGCTGAGCCTTCCCTTTGGACACTTTGCCGCCCCCGCCCCTCCACTGCCTGCTTTGGTAACCTACCATCACCATTTGGCTTCCTCTATTTGCTCACAGTTTTTAGCACCCTAGAAATCTAGCTTGCTCACGCTCTTGACTGGCCACAGCTCTTACTCCTTCGAAGAATGTCCTTTTACTTTCTGACCCTGTTGCTAAGTGACCTGGTCTTTTATTTTTGCAAAATTCAAATGCCTGTCCTTTAAAATAAAATTCATATCAAAATGTAGCACATATATAAAAATGCATAATTGGGGCGCCTGGGTGGCTCAGTGGGTTAAGCATCAGATTGGTGATTTCAGTTCAGGTCATGATCTCAGGGTCATGAGCTCGAGCCCCTCGCCAGGCTCTGTTCTCAGTGTGGAGTCTGCTTGAGATTGTCTCTCTCCCTTGCCCCTCCCCCCACTCACACACGCTCTGTCTCTAAAATAAATAAAGAAATCTTTAAAAATGCATAATTCATAAATTTACAGTATGAGGAAATTTTACAAATGAACCTGCCTAGGTAAACACCCAGATCAAGAAAGGGAACATGACAAGTACCTGAGAAGAAGCTCATATACGTCCTCTTAATCACCAACTGCCTGGTCTATAACATAACCACTAACCTGATTCCTAACACCAAAGTTCAGCTATACTTGGTTTTGGACTTTATATGAGTGGAGTCATGTTATGTGTTCTTTTTTATATCTACCTTTTGTTTCTCAGTTATTCAATCAAGCCATTACATGCAGTGATGGCTCTATTATTACTTGTTAACCTGCTTTTGAAAACTTTCAATAGGGGCTCCTAAGTGCGTCAGTTGGTTGGGTGTCTCACTCTTGGTTTCAGCTCAGGTCGTGATCTCAGGCGGGCTCTGCACTCAGCGCAGTCTGCTTGAGAGTCTCTGCCCCTCCCCCCACTCATGCTTTCACTTAAAAAAACAAAAACAAAAAAAAACTTACAATAAAGTCAAAATCATGGGCATTTTTGCCATGTTAGTGCCCATAGGTCTATCTCATCTTTTTAGTGGCTGTGTGGTATTCTGTATTACGGTGAAGTCCTATGGACATTTATACTTTTTCCAATTTTGTCTAATTACAATCAATACTATAATGAACTGCCTTGTGTACTTGTAGTGACTACACTTTAAAGAGCATATCGATCAACTGTACGGTGTGTAGAGAGGACCATGAGGAAGGAAAGGAAAGTCAGATTAAAGAAATGAAAGTATATGCCTGTGGATAACCAGGGATTCTAGCAGATACTGTTTTTCCTCATTCTGATATTTGGGGTTCCTCAGTCTGACAGCTCTCCAATTCTTGACCCAATGCAAATCTTGTCAATTAGCCTCACCTACCAAAACAGGGCCCGTCGGTTTTCTCAAGGAAAGGAGTGGTCTAACAGACAAACATACCGCTTTATTCAGGGACAGCGGATTCCCCCAGGTGTCTTTAATTCACAGATATGAATGGGAAATCCTGACTCATGAGGCCTATCAAAAAAAAAAAAAAAAAAACCCAAAACAAAAAAACATAATGATACGTTCCCAGAGCGGAATATGAAGTATTAACATTAATAAGTCTCTAAGATAGACCTTAGAAGTACTTCTTAAAAAAAAAAACAAAAACCAATAGAAAAAAAAACACTGACCGATTTTATAGACCCACTGCGATTTCTAGCCTTTAATACCGGAAATTGTGGTGCGCTAAAATGTTCATAGGCTCTGATCTCAGAAAGACATGGGTCAGGTGATCTTTTCATCATTTCAAAATGTGAGTTTTAAGTCTCATTTCTTTTTCCTAAACAAAGGGCAGTAGGGGGTAATTATTAATACATGATAATCTTACACTGCAGTTAGCGAATCTTTCCTTCCCAGGTAAGAGAAACAAGGGGCCATCCCACAATGAAGGAAATTTGTTTCCAGCTCTGTAGTTATACCAACAGGGGTTTGGTGACAAGTGCACTCAGCAAGGTGTGAGCTACAGGATCCAAGAAGATGACAGGGTTGGTACCAAAGATAAGAACAATGATGGTTTCATCGAGGTGGAGGCAACAGAGGATACTTGCCACTTTAAGAATTAGTACAAGCGAAGAATCTCTGAAAGATGTGCCCAGACGCAAGATAAACCACACATGACCCATAGAAGTGATTTAAGCATCTGATTATAGCTGAATTAAATACAACTTTGAGGTCTCTAGAGAATTCTCAAGTCTCTGTGATGTGTGTGCATATAATCTTCAATAACAGTATGTAGTGCATTTAGGGTTATTCTATGTCCTACAGCCACACCGTTAGGAGCTGTTCTTGTCTTACAACAGTGCGTGTCCTAAGCTAGCTGCGGACTGCTGTCTCGCCCACATGCCCATTCATGTTTAGCATCAGACATTGTAATAACCATGTCTTTTCTTCTCCTTCTGGTGCTTTAACATCTGAACCTTGCTGATCCTGAGGGAGTCTCCTCCTAGGGTTAGTCCATTTCTGGAGATAGTAAGCAACTAATTCATGAACATGATCTCCAAATACAAACTAACCAATCAAGAGTTCACACCCCCAACCACTTCCTTTATTGGGCTCTCACACTTTGGACCACTGTCCACGGGCCCTCATCACCCCAGGGCCAGGGACAAATAGGGACAGCTTCTTTACCCAGAGTCTGCTAAACTTATTCAAACTAGCCAATTCTAGGCCTGCTTATACTGTTTCATGCATTGCTTCCTGTAAGACCACCGTAAAATGCTCTTCCCCACAGTTTCTCCTTCTCCTCCGGGAGCCTCTCCCGAGGGGCTTCCCATGGCATGGTGTGCACCCACTTCTTGAAAACTGTAACAAACTATCTTTCTAATGGTAGTTGTTTCATGATCTGGTGGCCTTACTATAGTTTACATTTTCTATTAATACACTATTTTAGACACAAGCTATTCAAATCAATGTTCTAAAAGGATCATGTGTCATGCTAAGAAATTGTAAACATTTTTAAAATATCGAAACTTTGCTTTTCTAAAGCAAAAAAAAATGTGCTGCTTAGATTCATCTAATAGAGTGACCATTACCCATTTAAATAACTCAGAAAAACATCATTTCTAAACAGGATTAAAATTGAAGATTGAAAGAAAGTTACCGTCTATGTTTATTGGATTTTCTCCTGCACCCCACGTCAGACACTGCTCTAGGTTTATACTTTGGCTATAAAGATAAGCAAGGTAGAATCCCACAAATCCTTTAATCTAGCAGGTGAGATGGACATATAAAAATAAATATGAAACAGTGTGGTGTTTCAGAGCTATGGGCAGAGTGACATCAGCAAGATGAGTAGTCCACACTACCCAAAGCAATCTACAGATTTGCTGTAATCCCTATCAACAATCCAATGGCATTTTTTACACAAATAGAAAAAGAATCCTATTTTCATTGCTGTTGCCAGAGGCACTTATGAGATAAAGTCATATAGAAGATAGAAAACTTAGGTATTTCAACTCAAGCTATTGTCACGGCACAAGGAAGTATCTGAAATCATTTCTCGGAGGCTATCAAAACTAAGTGTCCAATTCATATTCTATTAAACATATTTAATTGCTTACATCATTAAGGTGGAATTGAATAATATATATACTCCTTTCCAGAAAAGCTGGTCCTTCTGGAACAGGAAACATGAGCGTGGGAACTTAATCTGGAGATAGGGGTGGAAATAGTGCAAAACTGACTCCAGGACTATTCTCCATGGACGGGAGGGGGAATATGAAATGTATTTTGTAGGGGTGAAGTCGGGATTACAAAGCAAGCAGGCTGTCCTCCTAACTCATCAGTTCCAAACGGCCACTATATAGAGGGAAAACAAGACAGCGGCCACAGAGTGGGAATGGTGGCGGGACAGGTGGAGGAACGGAGGGCAGGAGGTGGATCCTGGAATGCAGGGGATTTGGGGATAGCCCTGGGGTGCTGCCCGTGGATGGAGCAGGAGCTAAGACCGTAAACAGATGGAGGCAAATGTCCAGCTATGAACCTGCAGGCAGGATAAAATACAATCATTTTTATCTTCATTTCAGAGATAAGGAAACTGAGGTTCAAATGCAACAATTTACAAGTAACAGTCACGTATGCTCTGCTCTATCCCTCATCTTCTCTTTCCCTACTCTCCAGGAAGCTGAAGGGGAAACCATGCATCTTCTCTCCGACACCCAAAAGCCTACCGAACAGGATTCCCGTGTGAACCGAAAGGAAGCAAAAGTAGAAACGTAAACCAAGAAAGTCTTTCATTAAAAGAAAAAAAACCCCAAAAAAACAAAAAACCCAAAAACCGAACATGTAGTCTTGGCCCACAAGGAGCACAAAATCAAATAGAAGAGACAATGCATGTTTAAAAATGTAGTAAAAGAAGTTTCAAAAGAGAAATGGAAACTAGGGATGGAAAGTAAGGACATAGAAGCTTCTATTTTATGTTTAATGACCCTGTGGCAGGGACTCTGAGGAACACATAATTAGCTTTTCTGCCCATGTTCGAAGGTCTGGAGAGCACAAGGGACTTTCCCAAGGTTACGAAGCTAGAAGGTGAAAGGTAGAATCAAGAAACCAACCCAATTGTGTTTGGCTCCAAAGTTCAAGCATGTCTTGCTTCCTTATCTGCTCCATTCACGTTTATTTCACTAAAATCTTGGAAGTCATGAATGGTAAGTACCTCAAAAATAAGTCTGTTTTATAAAATAAAGGACGGATGAATCCATAAAGTCAAGTCACTAAGATTCCTAGCCTTGTTCATGGAACAGGTGTGGGATAGGAAAGGGAAATAGATCAGGCATAGCTTCAAAATTTTTAGTCTGAATGAAAATGGGATGAGAGTGCCATTCTTGGAGGAGAAAGAGCAAACCCGTGGGTGGAGGGGATGTGAGGAGGGTGGGTGCTCATCCTTCATGGTCTGGGCTTACATGAACCAATGCCTTTTCTCTTATCTTCGCCTTGTACACGCTCTGCCCCAGGCCTGCTGCCAGTTCTCCGTGCTCCCCCTCAACTCCAGGTTAACTATAAATGTTGCTCCTTCTGCCTGGAATGTCCTCCTTGCCTCTCCCATATCATCCACCAAACTAGAAGGACATCATTTAGATCTCAGGTTTCCACGAGAAGGAAGCTCTCCCTCACCCTCTACCCCCGACAAATTTCGTGGGTGAGGCAATGGAGGGGTCGCCCTTGGATGCATTATCACATTACATTGCAATCCCTCTGGTAGTTACGTGTCTTCACTTTAATCTGCAAGCTCCTTGCACTTTGCCGACTGTTTCGTTTTTATTCTGCTCCTGTTTTGTTCTGTGTTGTTCCAGAAAATCTGGAAAAATAACATCACGTGAAGGTACCAGTTTGAACTCTGAACTGGCACGCACAAGAGACTGTCAGGACATCTGAGAAATCAGGACTGTGCATTCTTGAACCTGCAGGCAACATACACAATCAAGTTCCTTGGAGGGACCCAGCAACGGCAAATCACCCCACCCCATTACTAGGTTTATTCAGATCCAAACACACTTACATGTCTTTAGACTAGGATTACCCTGGAATTCTTACTATTCCTGAATTTCACTCTTCGATGGATGACTCTGTTTAAAATTTTTCTGTGAATTAAGTATCCCTTCTTAAACTTTACTGACATGGCTACCATAGTAGGTGTGTCATGACCTAGCCTATTCCATGTAACCACTATTACCTGGAATATGGCAAGGAAATCACTACACTAGGAAACAAAAGAAAAAGAGATATGCAGGATCTAACAATAACGCCGAAGGGATAGAAATACACTGTCTTCTTTCTTCTTTCCCTCAATGTCCCTGCCACTCACACAGTTGATTACCTTCAGAAAATGTTCACACAGTGATATTTCTGGATGAAACCAGCAATTATGAAAAATCTAAGATTACAGGGAAGCTCATGCCCCCAAGGAAGACATGTGCAGAAATTACGGATCTCCTGTTGCTATCTATGGGTTGAGACAGCTCAGGGAGGAGGTCCACACGTGCTGAAATACATCAAAGTCTTCCCCCCGTCTGACGCACAGCAAACGTTCATTTCTGTTAGAATCAAATACCACACTCATCACTTATGACAGCTAGCAAGAGTGTAGTCAACGAAAGAAGAAAGGCAAACTTGTAAAGAAGAATTTTTGGAAGACTTAGAATAAGTCATTCACAGCTGGAATAAAATTCATCCAGTAAACAACCCCAGAGGCACTGTTCACAGACCTACCACCTGGGGAGAGAAATCTCATACTGGGGATTGTTTTAAGGTTTGTTTTCTGAAAGGTAAAAGGGTCTTAGCACTGCCCCCCACGCCCAGTACCTAGAAATGACAGCCAGGTTTTGGATACAGTGGCTCAAGAAATAACACCTTTTTTGGAGAAAAGAACACAGTTAAGAGAGTTGTCAAAAGCAGAAGGTACTATATTTCCTATATTCCCCCACTCTACTCCTGTCATTATCATTCGAGCATCTTACAGAGTTGGCAGGAGAGAATATTATAATTCTGATTTTCAGCAGAATGTCTGTGCCTAAGCAGATATGCATGCTTCTGTGACAGAAGTGCCATTCTCATCATTTCTAGGAGAAAACGCTCCATTTTATAATGCTAAAATTTTCCCCCAAATGCATGCATTTGTTGATGATTCCGAGGCATCAATTCTCTTTTAGGCAATTTCTGTTTTGTCTCCACTTAAGAGATCCTGTGAGGCTTCACAACAGAGGAACCCCCATGCAATTCTGTGAAATAAGTCATTCTCAGGACTCCTGAGCTCTGCCATACGGCTGACAAGGAAATACAGAAGTGTGAAATGAGCAGGGGTGGGAGGGAGTGTGGGCACTGCAGGGGTGCACTGGGAAAAATCAGGGGTCAGCAAAATATAGCCCACAGGCCAAATACAGCTGGCCAGTCTGTTTTTGTAAACATCGTTTAGGGGACCGCAGCGCCATCCATTTGTTGATGTATTGTCTGTGGCTTCCTTTGCACTACAATGGCAGAGTTGTGCGGTTGCAGCAAAGAATGCCAAGCCCCAGTATTTACTCTTTGGCCTTTTATAGGAAAAATGTGCTGATCCCTGGATAAGTAAAAAGAAGTTCAGTGAATAAAAATTACTTTGTCCTGAGAGATACAATAAAAATTTAAATAATGTTTGAAATTAATATTTCAAAAGATTTTTAAAAATTTCTAAACAGTCCCTTAAATTGTCACAAGAATAATTTTAGTCCATTTACTGTGCTGGGGAACCACGGAGGCTGCCAGCCCATGGAAGCCAACTTCTTCAGCATCTGCTCACAGCCAAGGCCAATATGATTTCTGTGACTAGAGCTCAGGGACTCCGTGCCTAAGGCAAGAACCTTGAGGTCCAGGGAAGGCACGTGAGCAGGTGCAGTTGGGGTCTTGTGAACTGTTCAGGCACAGAAGCTCTGTTACAGTAGTGATGGTGCTGAGGAGTCGGGCCAACTAAGGTCTTTCCCAGAAAACTTAGAAACCAGAAGGAGAATGGAGGTCAGTTGGAAGTAGGGGCAAAATAGAAAAGACAAGGAAAGTAAGGGCAAAAGAGACCAAGGACAGTGAAGGCATGTGAAATGGATGTCCAGTCCAAAGGGGCATCCACCCAGAATTCTTCACAAGTCACTGATGGTGCTGAGGAGTCGGGCCAACTAAGGTCTTTCCCAGAAAACTTAGAAACCAGAAGGAGAATGGAGGTCAGTTGGAAGTAGGGGCAAAATAGAAAAGACAAGGAAAGTAAGGGCAAAAGAGACCAAGGACAGTTAAGGCATGTGAAATGGATGTCCAGTCCAAAGGGGGATCCACCCAGAATTCTTCACAAGTCATGAGAGAAGTATTTTCTGACTGCTGGAGCCATACCTTAATGTTATCCCAGACTCTGCGAAAGAAAACCGTCAAGGCAAAATCCTTGTTAATTTTAGTTCTTGTTTCTCCCTTCTTGCTTTAATCGATGCCCCTGCGATGTTTTTGCTTTTGATGGATGTCCAGTCCAAAGGGGGATCCACCCAGAATTCTTCACAAGTCATGAGAGAAGTATTTTCTGACTGCTGGAGCCATACCTTAATGTTATCCCAGACTCTGCGAAAGAAAACCGTCAAGGCAAAATCCTTGTTAATTTTAGTTCTTGTTTCTCCCTTCTTGCCTTAATCGATGCCCCTGCGATGTTTTTGCTTTTGTTTTTTAAGCAGGCTCCACACCTAGCACGGAGCCCAACTCAGGGCCTGAACTCACAACCCCGAGATCAAGACCTGAGCTGAGATCAAGAGACTGACACTTAACTGACCCAGCCACTCAGGTGCCCCTCCCTGGGTTTTTTAATTTTCATTTGTTTTTCTGTCTGTCTCTCTGTTTATTTGTTTGTTTTAATCAAAAGAGTTTGACACACAGAGATTGGAATGGGAACAACTTTCTATCAGGAAATAATTACTGGACTCACAAACTGTATCCAGGGCAAAATGGCTTGCCCCCAAAAATATAAAGGAAAGCAGAGAACAATTTGGGGGGTGTGATACTTCATGGCCATGTCTAAGCTCCTATCACTTTTTAACAAGCTTTTGTTTCTTCGTTTACCAGAATGTTCCATAAGGTATTTAGAGCCTGGAGACCTCCGCTATAAAGCCGGCTGGTGCAATTTGGTTGTATCATAGTACTTTAGAGTCAATACTATGCTTGAAATATAAATGGATGAGTGTCTTTTAGGTAGAAAATTTAAAAAATTTCTACCTGAATCCTTGAATCCCTTGAAATGCTCTAGCAGCCTGCTCTTGCTTGTCCTGCCACCCTCAATATTTTTGTTAGCCTGGAGTGTCTCCAAAAGGGGGCACAGCAGCCCTCTCCCTGAGAAAGCCTAAGGCGATAGAACATATTCCCATTTCAAGCTGCTGGTTCTGCACCCGTGGAGTTGCATTCTCACGGCTCTGACCAAGCAAGGAATGATTTCATTTTCCTAATGACTCACAGACTGTGAATATCTGCACCCACCTTTCCCAGCCATCGGCTGGAGCTGAACCCTATGCTGACTGGCAAGAAATAACTTTTGGCTTGGCAATCTTCTCATTTCTCCATTGTTGGAACTTAGGAGGTTGGGAAGTGGCTTCAAAGCTTGCTTCTTCATTGTCCCTATTCTATGTGTAGTTGTGCCTCTATGAAAAGGCCCCCTGACAACATTATCAACGACCACTATAACATGAACATTTCTTGAGCACTTACAATACAAAGCTCTTTATAGCTACAAAGTCTTTTAGCCTCTTCACAGTTCTGGGACCATTATTAACCCTATTGGCACTTGAAGAAATTGAAGCACAGAGAAACTAAATTATGCATTCAGGTTCAAATAAAAAATAAGTGATCACAGATAGTCTGGCACTAGAGCCCTTGCTTTTAAGCTCCTCATGCTATTGTCTGGAGGGAGAAGAAACATCCTCGTCCTGTACCTCTGTAAGTAGAAAATCAGTCTTTGATCAAACCAAAATAATGATGTAGCAGTGGTGTCAGACAGACCTGGGTCCAAATACCAATCCTATCTTGGATTAAGCAACGTAATACTAAAGGAATCCCTTGTCTTCTCCCAGCCCCAGGCCTTCATCTGTAAAATAGGGGTGCTAAGGCCTTGCACGCACGGTTTCTGTGACATAATAAAATAAAGGATGCGAAGTCCCCCAAAATAGTGTCTGATACATAACGGGTAATCTCTCAAAAAGTAATGCCTTTCTTCTTCCTTTCTGCTCTGATGGAGCTCTTTTAACTGTGTGCTTATAGAAGACCTTTCTATTATCTCACACTGAAAAAAAAACCCAATCTCATTCTAAACAGCTAAGAACTCTCTTGAAAATCTGAGGTGCTCATGACCACTAAGAACAGCTTGGACCCATCAAGATGGAGATTAGTTTCACGAGGCATAATCCTATCTTCCACACTGTCTTGAGTTAAAGTGAACAAGCTTCAAATATTTAAAATCTTAATTATGCTAATAGGCTGCTTTGAATGCTAGTGGCCTGGAAGAAGGAAGGAATATTCTATGTAGTATCAACCTAGAATTTTTAATAGTATTTTTTTTTAGGTCTGAGATATTTTATTTCAGTACAGAGAAGACTTCAAAAATCAGATATGGTCTAGTGAACATATAATATCACTTCATGTGCCTGATGTTCCCTGTCTTTTGCCTTTTGCTTATGGTGAACCTATTGGATCCCAAGGTCCCCCTCAGCTGCTCACCACCACCACACAAAGCGATGGGTCCATTCTGATCTAGGCTTGGGAGCCCATGCCAACTAAACTTAGAGGGCACAAGGGGGCACTTAGGGAGCACTCAAGTTATTGATTCATTAAACACTGAGCCAGAATGTTAATAGTCCGGCACTGGTCTTGGACCATGCCACTGAGATGCTAATAAGAAAGTCCAATTGTTCCTCTCCGGTTTTGGTTCATAGGGTCCCTGCCTGATATTTATTCAGCACTTTCTAACTTGCAGTGAAGAGAAACAGATTTTCCCAATGATTTTTCCTCACCATCCATTTCCCCATACCATTAATAAGCCTGCATGTGCACACGCACACACACACACACACACACGCACGCACACGCACGCACGCACGCACACACACAGGTGAGGGTGAGGGGAGGGAATGGAGAGAGAGAGTGAGATCCTAATCTTCAATCCATTTTTGCCTTTTAAGGTCTGTTAAAACCTACTTAAATTAAATAACATTTATTTTAAAGACTTTTTTGGATGCTGACTGTCTGATCTTTTGCATCTAGGAATCTTTACTTTCTTCCCCATTCTTTCTTTTTTTTTTTTTTTTAATTTTTATTATGTTATGTTAGTCACCATTCCCCATTCTTATATATATTCATTCATATATTTTTTCTCATTCATTCATGCATTCATTCATTTATTCAAAAATTATTTTTTGAGCACCTACTATGTGCCAGGCATTGTATTAGGCATTAGTGGTAACTGTAACATGAATAGAGTCCCTGCTTTCACAGATTTTTCCAGGCTAGTAAGTGGTAGAGACAAAATATTTGGTGTAATGTGAAGACCTGTAATAAGTATACAAGTCAGGCTTTGGAGACAGGGTTTGGAAGGCTGGGAAATCGTTCTGTAAGAAGTAATAATCTTCAGATGATTCTGAAGGGACAGTGGAGATTAGGTGGAGGATGAAAGATGGAAGGGGCAGCTGGTAAGTGGAGAAGGGAACAGTGGGGTGTTCTAGACGTACGAAACAGCATCTGCAAAGCCCACAGTGAGAAAGAGAACATGTAATATTAAAAGAATTGAAAGTCATTCAGCACAGCAGGCAGACAAGGAGAATGGCTATAGAGTTTGAAGGAAGTGAAAAGACCATATTTGTATTTTAGAATAATTTTGTTCTGTGGAGAATGGATTGGAAAGGGGCTGACTGGAGACAAATTTAGTAACCTGCTACTGTTGCTAAGTGACATTTTTCCGTTTAGACAAGTGGTTTCAAGGTAAACCAGAATGGAAACTCTGCTAGAGGCTTAAGAACAATTGAATCAACTGGATTGGTAAATTGGACGGAAGAGAGAGGAGGGGTCAAAGGTGAACTGTGGATTTGGATTGCGATCTGAGCAATCACATGGATGATGGTGCCATTCACAAAGGATGGGCGGGGGATGGGATGAGATGGAAGGGAAATGGTGAGTTCAGTTTGCCCATGGTGAGTTTGAGGTGCTTATGGGACCCCTGAATGGAGATGTCCGCTAGAAAGTGACATGTCCTATACTTGGCACTCTTTTACTATGGTGACATTCCAGGACCTCCTGTCCTTCAGCATTTCCCCAAGACACCAAGTACACAGCTGGGTCACATTTGTTTATGATTATGTCCTTCAGACAACATACTCTGTCTGCAAGACAGCATGACTTCTATCACCTGGACCTAAATCTCCAGGACCTGGTGGTCCTCACGCTTAGGGCGGATTTCTTACTTCCAGCAGGAACCTGATACACAGGACCTATAATCATTTCACAAACAAACAATTTCTCAAAACCAATCTGATGCTAGACCCCGCTCCTGAGATACAGGCAGAATCAGACAGATAGCCTTAGCATAAGAGATACTGAAACAGTTTGAAGAACTGAAATATCTGATCAATTCAGATGGTTTTAAAAGCTATGATATTTCAAAGTCACTATACTCTCAGGCTGCCTATTTAGAAAAATATCATGTACAAATTACATAGTAAAATCCCTATGAGGCTGCCTAAGGATGAAGAGTAAAATAGTTCAGCATGAAAATTTCAAAACTGAAAGCATAGTTTTATTCAATGCATAGTAGGCACTTGGTTAATATACAGAAAGTTTAATGAATGATAAGTCAACAGGTCCACAAACAATGATAATGTTTTACATTTGTACTGAAATCCATAGTTTAAAAAATATTTCCATGTCTCTGAAATTACTTAAGATCTCTGAATCATATTTCTCAGAGTCCATAGTCTCTCATGCTTCGGCTTCAGAGGGGAGGAGGGTGGGGGAATGGGATAGACTGGTGATTTGTAGTAAGGAGGGCACGTATTGCATGGTGCACTGGGTGTTATACGCAACTAATGAATCATCGAGCTTTACATCAAGAACCAGGGATGTGCTGTATGGTGACTAACATAATATAATAAAAAAATATTATATAAAAAAAAAAGATCTCTGAATCATAGAACTCCAAAAGTAGTTGCTACTTTCCAGATCATTTGGGCAAATGTTAGGGAATCCCATATAAATGGGAAATCAACTTATCAACATTCAAGATAACTTTTGCCTCAACTAAACCACATTATCTAAAACTAAATCTATTGGGAGCCAAAGAAGATGCAGAGTAAATATCTTCCCATCTTAATTGGTTGAGTACTGCTGCTAAATTTTCTTCATATATTTATTTTTAATAAAATTCAGGAGATGAAGGAAACACACTGAATTCTTGACCAAACAAAAAAGCAGATGAAATAATGATTTATGTTTTTTTCTTTCTCCTAATTGTAATTTTTTTTTTTAAAGATTTTATTTATTTATTCATTCGACAGAGATAGAGACAGCCAGCGAGAGAGGGAACACAAGCAGGGGGAGTGGGAGAGGAAGAAGCAGGCTCATAGCAGAGGAGCCTGATGTGGGGCTCGATCCCAGAACGCTGGGATCACGCCCTGAGCCGAAGGCAGATGCCTAACCGCTGTGCCACCCAGGCGCCCCATCCTAATTGTAATTTTTAAATAAATACTTTATTTTAGATTTCTAGGATTATTATGAAGATAGTTCAGAGGTCATGTGTTCTCCACCCCCAGTTTTACCTATTACCTTACATTAATACAGTATATTTGTCAGTAATAAATGAGCTGATACTGATGTAATCTTATCTTATTAACTTAAAGATTATACTTCACTCAGATTTCCTTTTTTTTTTTTTTTTAAACTAATTCCCTTCCTCTCTACCAAGATCCCATCCAGGATGCCATGTGATATTCAGTAGTCATGTTTCCTTTGGTGATGACAGTTTTTCAGATTTTCCTTATTTTTAACGACTGATAGTTTTGAGGATGATTTGTCAGGTATTTTGTAGAATGTCCTTCAGTTGGGATTTGTCTGATGATTTTGTCATGATTACACTGGGGAAATTTATTTCTGGGAGGAAACCACAGCACTAAAGTTACCATTATAATCATGTCACATCAAATGACTTATTACTGTTAATGTTTAACCTTGGTCACCTGACCTGAGGTAGTTTGGCAGGTTTCTCAACTTTAAAGTGACTCTCTTTTATTCTCCTTTTATACAGTAATCTTCAGAAGAAAGTTATTATGTGCAGCTAACGGTTAAGTAGTAGGGAGTTTTCTTCCACCTCTTTAAAGACAGAGTTAGCTACATAAATTATTTGGAAATTTTCTGCCAGGGATAGTTGCCTATTCTCCACATTTATTTACTTGGTTATTTTTTAGACTACTACAGAAGCAGAGACTTTTATTTTATACATTGAATTACAGTCCAGTACAACTTTATTTTCTCTATATAATTGTTCCAGCTTTGGCAACTGGGAACTCTTTCTGATAGCTTCTGGAATGCTTTGATATACCCATATTGTTGTGGGGTTTCTCCCCTCTGAATCCTTCCTTACTTCCTGGTACTACAAGGTGCTCCAGGCCCATCTGGTATGTTTTCTGTCTCAGTTTTAGAATCAGTCTCTTCTCCCAGGAGCCATTTCCAATAAAAATAGGAAAATAGTATGAGAAACCAATATCTGGGTTCTGGGTATGCTTACAGTTACTGGGCATCATTGCTTCTAGGCTTTTTCAACTGATGGAATAAAGATATGTATGCGTGTATACTAGTATACTAGCCCATGCATGTGTGTGCCTGCATGAATAAATGAGTATTTCTATAAATAACTATATATATATATATATATGTCTAAACATGAGTTTGTACTGACGTATCCAACTCTAATTTACTACCACATGAATTATACTAGCCTCCTCCCCTTACTCATTTGTAACCCCTCACTGCAACAGTTAGAAATCTGGCTTCCACAAACTACCATCTATTTACTTAAATAGTCAATTATACTACACATGCGTAGTAATTGCAGCACTGTTAACCCATACCTCTGTGGGGGGAGAAGATTTTATCAACTCGGCTAATAGTACTTATATACCATTCCTTTAGCCTTTAGTTTTACAGACTGTATTCAATTTCAATTATTTAAATCTGCACCTTGTTTCCCTATGTCCTTCAGTGACGTTGTTTCACACATTTGTAATGCATTTTGCTTCTTTTGCACATCCTATCTGGGGACTGTCCAATCTCTTAAATTATTTTTTTAAGATTTATTTATTTATTTGAGAGAGAGAGAGAGAGCGTGCAAAAGAGCAAGCCAGGGGGAGGGGGAGAGGGAGAGAGAGAATCCTAAAGCAGACACCCCACTGAGTGTGGAGCCTGATGTGGGGCTCCATCTCAAGACCCTGAGATCATGACTTGAGCCAAAATCAAGAGTTGGACACTTAACCGACTAAGTCACCCAGGCGCCCCTTAAAGGATTATTATTAATTTGCATACATTGAAGTACACTCTTTATGATAGAAAGTTCTATAGGTTTTGACAAATGCATAAAGTCATATATTTAACATTACAGCATCATACAGAATAATTACACAGCCCTAAAAGTCCCCTGTGCTCCAACTATTCATCTGTTCCTCCCTCTCCTCAGAACCCCTGGCAACCACTTATCTTTTTTATTCTATCTTTACAGTTTATCCTTTTCCAGAACGTCAGATAATTGGCATCATAAAGTATGCTAGGTGCTTGTCATTAAATTTGGAACGTTCTCAGCCATTACTATTTCAAGTATTTCTTCTGTTCCATTTTCCTTTGTGATTCTCGTATTCCAATTACGTGTATGCTACAACTTTTGAAATTATTCCATAGTTTTAAAATGTTTTGTTATTATTTTTTGAGTTTCTCCTTTTGCATTTTAGTTTAGGAACTTTCGATTGATTTATTTTGAAGCTCACTGATTCTTTTCTTGGTCATGTTAAGCCTACTGATGAGACTACTGAACACACACTTCAAGTCTGTTATAATGTGTTTATTTTCTGGCATTTCCTTTGTATTTTTTTCTTAGAGTTGCCCTCTCCCTTCCTATATCACATATTTGGTTTTGCATGTTGTTTACTTTTTTATTTAAAGCCCTTAACATTTTAATCATAACTATTTTAAATTCCCTGTCTGATAATTCCAACACTTGTGTCATATTGGAGTCTGGTTCTTATGCTTGCTTTGTCTCTTCACATTATATTTTTTATTGCCTTTTAGCACATTTTCTAATTTTTTGTTGAAAGCCAGTGATATTTATTATATATTAGGAGATGCATAAAAAAGGCCTCCATTGTGAAGATAAGTGTTCACCTAGCTAGAGATTGAGCTTTGTTTAATGTGTTCTTATAGGTGCCAGAGGTTTCCGATCTCTTGTGTCCTGCTCGTCTCCCCGCTGGAGTAAGGGTTTTCCTGAGTAATCTTCTTCACAAAAAAATCTGTATCTTTCAGTTCTTTCAGCTGTAATCCATTATTATTATATGGGGGCCCTGTTTACTGGTAGTAAAGTGTAGGGTTAGAGAGTGTTTCCTAGTCTGGGTACACTTCAACCTTTTGATGGGCCTATGGCCATCACAAGCATTGTTCAGATCTTTCTTGGTTTCCTGGAAGTAAAGCCCAGGAAAGCATGGAAGGCCTAGGACTACAGGCCCCCAGGAGTTTCTCATTCTCATGCAATCCGTCAAATTTACCATTGAAGTTTCCCTACCACTGTAAGGCCCTAGTGGCTTCTGTTCTAAGTAGCACCTCTCAGCTGTGATTCTCTGGATTACCAGTCTCTCCAGTTCTTAGCGGCACACAGTTGGCTAGTAAATCCCAGGAAAGTCACTGAGTTGCAGTTTGTCTAGTTTTTACTTGTTAGAGGATGGGAGTGGCAACTTCCAAGTTCTTTACATGCTGAATCTGAAATGAGAAGCTTCCCTATTTCCATTTTCAAAGATATTTTATATTCTCTATTCAGACCCATCTTTGGCTTTAGTACTTATCTGCACATTTTTTTTATTCCAATATCTCAAGGCAGCAATTGCAGAAATTTGTGTTTGCATTCTGCCAACTTTAGAATTTCCCAGAAGTTAATTCCATTTCTAACTGAGCAAACATCAAGAGATTCTCAACTAGCCGAAGTGTAGTCATATGTGCTGGAATGGGTATTAATACAAATTATGATATTCTGCACTTTATTTCAAAGTCCTTCAGAACTAGTGATGCATCAGCATCAAATATACTGACTGTGCCTTTTCTTTCCTACATGTGTATATAACAATGGCTTGTGCTTCTAGACATATTTTCCTAAAGACCGTCTGAAAACCATATTTTGAAAATGAAGAGAGGCAGTCTTAGAAGTTTTGTTTATATACAGGGGCAATTCGGTGACTGTGCCTGGGGGGAGTGGTCTCCATCATCACTCCCGTGTTTCCAATATGCTCTTCATTCTCTACACGAAATCACTGTTTGCTTATTTTACTCTCATGTCACTCAGTTAAAAAATGCCTAAAAACATTAATGGACAGCCAGCAGACCAGATTAGAAGCAGCCTACAGAAGAAACCGATTTGCTCACCCAGAGCCAGTCTCTGTGGATGACCAGTCTCAGGGTTGGTTGCAATTCAGCACACTGGTGTGTATAGCGTCAAGTATCTATTACCTGGGCCTGAAGGACAGTGGTAGTTTATGTCAATTAGACAGCTTTCCTGTTCTAAGTGTTGATGCTGCAGTAAGTAAATGAAGACGCCTTTTGAATTTTTCCCTCTTAACAGGAACAGACACAAACACACACACATACTACATGAGGCTTTCTGGGGTGCAATGAGAAGAAGCTTAGTGCGACCTAGTGAGTGGTTGAATGGCTCCTGCCTTCATGAATGCAATGACTTCAGAGACTGAGAACAGGCAGGGCTATTAGATAAAATATAGAATGTCCAGTTAAATTTGAATTCCAAATAAACAGTGAATATTTTTTAGTGTAAGTTTGCTAAATCTGATTGCCCCCTCATTCCCTTAAATCAATTCCAGCTAAGGGTCTAGGGTTTTCCTCTCTAAGAATTCAGCTTTCCTTGCCACATCAAGAGATCAAGTCAAGGGGCATCTGGGTAGCTCAGTTGGCTAAGCGTCCGCCTTCGGCTCAGGTCATGATCTTGGGGTCCTGGGATCGAGCCATGAGTCAGGCTCCTGAGCAGGGAGCGTGTTTCTCCCTCTCCTCCCCACCTGTGCGCTCTCTCTCACTGTCTCTCTCTCAAATAAATAAAATCTTTAAAAAAGAAAGAAAAGAGATCAAGTCACAATAATCCCCTCGTGGAAAAGAATCTCAAGAGCCGAGAAACACTCACTGGTGCATCACAGGACTTTCCCTGAGGGCCATGAAGACACAGGGAAGGCTTCTGTCACAGTGAAAATGAGGCTTACAGCCGTCTCTAACAGCAGGTCACAATGTCACATTCATTAATCAACTTGCCACATGACTTAGCCAAATATATTCATACTGCTATTGGTTGACTTTGGATGGCATTTTAGAGGCATGAAAAATAAACATCCTCTTGCTGAGAACTGACCATGTGCCAAATACTGTACTAAGTGCTTAAATGGTAGTACCCCAATTAATTGCCACAACAATGCAAGAGATTCATCTCACTATCTCCTTTGCAGCTGTGAAGTGAAGCTTCAGAGCAGTGAAGGAAAGTCACATAATTATACAACTTCATGGCTGAAATGTTCGAGTTCACTTCTTTCCCAGAGATCAGCTGGGTATAATGATTTACACTGAGATCGAGGCCTGGACCGTCAGACAGACCGCCCCTCTCCATCGATGGGGAGAACCAAGGCAGGCCCCTTGGAGACAGGGTCCTCAGTTCAGAAAGAAAAAGGTAACAGGAAAATCTCAGTGCCTCAGGTCTCACCAGCAATGGAGTTGAGATCTGAGCATCATTTAGGATGTGAAAGATCTCTAGAGTATCTGGAATATTCTTAAAAAGGAAGCTAACTTATTTCCCCAGCAACCCTCACATGTCAGGAGCTGTCATAAACGGCATTTATTTGATATTTTATTTAACCTTCAAAATAACCTCGTGGTTTGTGAATTTGTTGCACGCTTTATAGGAAAACAAGGCTCACAAAGATGAAAAAAACTCGCTGACAGGCTTCTGGTGAGGAGGGTTTTGAACTGAGATTCACACTCACGGCTGTCTGAATACAAAGCCCCTGCTCTTTCCCCATGTTCCACACTGCTTCTCGGAATGATTGCCATGTATAAGATATGGAAATGAAAAGTTAAATATTTATGAAACCTCCTTTGAGTGTGTACTCTTGCCAAGTTAAGTAGCTCAGCCATTTATTTTTACCTCTGTCACTGGTGATTAGAGTATATTTCAGGGGGAAAAATGTCAACTTTCAGTTTCTTCCTTTGCTATGACTTTAAAAAAAAAAGTAGGGAAAAACATATGTATATATTCTTTAATTTCAACCCAAGACAGAGGTGTGAAGCGGCATCGATGTCAAGGCTATGACTCCAATCCCAGTTTACAGCCTAGCCCAGAGTCAGAAGTAGGGGATTCGTTCTGTTAAATTCAATCAGACAACATCAATGTCTGAATGTTGCTTTGAGAGTTTTAGTGCTCAGCTCCAAGACTTCCAGGCAGCAGGGATTTCAGCAATAGGTTATTTAGGAAGTCAATCTGGGATATCTAAGATGTTATGAAACACACCAGAAACGGCCTACCCGTGACCCTAAGCACCAGGAAAGAAGCTGGGCTTCCAGTGCTATCAGAAGAATTGGAGGCGGGGGGGAGGAACAGGTGCCAGAAAGGTAGCATGATTATGGTAGATGCAGGGAGATGTACCACTTGGAGATTAGCTAGCAAGTCAGCCATCCGTCCCCAATACAGAGCGGCCTCTACACAGGGGTGGGACAGTACTCTCCTTAATGAGAGCCTGGCGTGTGGGGCATTCCTACTTGAAATTTTCACTTCTATTTAATTTGTGTACCTTCCTTGTGACGCAGTCTTCATAGTCACCGGTACCTGTTTTGGTCAAGATGTCATACTCTCACGGGAGTTACTCAGACCTTAGCCTGAGTTAGGAAGTGATAGGTCTGTGAGTTGGTTCAGCCCCCCGAGTACTATATTACGAGATCAGGAGCTGCACTGTAATTATTTCAGTTCTCCTCCAGTGGGCTAATATTAGGCCCACATTTAATTTTCTCCCACCTTATCAAATTCCTTACTGACAAAGTCCTTTAAAGCTCAATTAATTCAGCAATATGATTACATTCCCTGAGGAACATAGAAGCATCATTACTGTGTAGAAATGGAGATTTCCTCAGTATGGTCTACTGTTGGAATGGATCTTTGAACAGGAGAAATTCCAACTGTGATTTAAGGGAGGAGAACTTACAATTGTGCTGTTAGTTTTTACGGTTTAACAGTCCTTTAAAAAGAAGTCATTGTTAACATCCTTAGACTGTTCATGTTTACTAAATATGCATCTGTTTACTCACACCTCTGAGTGGAGGAGAATTTTTCCTGACTACAAAGGTGGGTGCTTTGACATAAGGTCTATAGGAATATTGTCACAGTGCTGCACAGAAGTTCTAATTTTTGCCCTATTTTAAAAAAACAATGAGAATAACAACAAATTATAACAGAGTTATTAAAATATTAGGGATGTTCTTTTATCCATTGTGAGGGCTTGTGCAAACGGAACCAAGACTATATATTGTTTTGCTTCCTTACCTCTATTTTTTAAAAGGAAAAGGAACCACTGTAATCTAGAACTAGAAATAGCTTTATTCAAGGGATCTCCAATACTACAATTTCATGACTGTCTTTTTACTGAAAATGTCTTTATTTCACAACAATAAGATAAATGTTTGTTGATCACAGATTCCAGATGACAGAAATTGAAATATAAGAAAAATTAGAAATGTATTTATATATTCCCTTATATTTTTGATAAAAAATGATCATTCTTCCATTTTAGGTTCAGTGAATATCAGTTAAGTTGAAGAAGCAGCCTAAAGTGGACTTCACACATTAACTGTTTAAAAATATTCAGATCTTCATATAACATATTTACATATGGGTTTATCAGATTAGCCAAAATCTCACCAGAGAAATTTTGTTATCTATTTTTTAGATTTTGAAGTGCAAAGAAATTCATTGTTATATTATCACCATAGGAATTAGAAGTTTCATCACAGGAATTAAATCTTAAGAGAATACACAAATGCAACATCACTGTGTGCTAGGAATATAGTTTATTAAAAAAGACATGAAATTTGCTTTTTAAATTTTATGGCATTTATTTAAAATCTGAAATTCTGTGAATGACATTTCACTTCCTCATTGTCAAACACGTTTTTCCTAATTTTTATCAATTAATATTTGATATCAGGACATGTCCAGAGAAATTCAGCTTCCTCTCTGATATGTAAAAGACTTGGAAGTCATTGCTTTCATCCTCAAACAGAAAAAAAAAGGCCAGACAAAATGAAAATGAACAGCTCTTCTTAGAGCCATCAGAGGATTGAGGTCATGGGGCTGCCCTGAAAATGGGAGAGATGGGTGAGTACAGAGAATCACAGCTTACTGGGATCAAAAACCACATGCTGTGGCCAGAAACTGTAAGAACACTTAAACAATAATTGATTAATAGCTGAAGACTGAGCATAGAGTAGCCAGAGAGATTAAAAACTCCTGGGGACACAGCCTTAGAGGGATCCTGGACAACTTGGTAGAGATTTCCCTCCAGGGGCCCCTCCAGGTTCTGATGATGAAGATTGGAGAAAAGTCCTTTCATGGATCTGAAGGGAAAAGTTACCATTTTAAATATTCCCATAATGTTCTGTTATCCTTAACACAGGCAGTCCTCAGAGGAAAATACTGTACCAGGGCCTAACGACCATGAGAAATATTCAACTCCAGTTCCTTCCAGCCTTTAACATGGGGAAAAGTAATATTCAATTATAGACTCGGGGGGGGGGGGTGTAGAGGCAAGAAAAAGGCTGAAATGAACTTGTGAAGGCCTTGGTCCAGAGGCACAGGCCCACTGAAAGCCTAGGATCTGATCACAGAATTATAGAATATCCCCCGCCCTCCACACACACACTTGATCACTCATAAACAGGGCTTCTGTATGGTAAGAGAGGAATACCACTGAAAGTACTACATATGCCAGAACTTAATTAGGAAGAAGTCTCTAGGGAAGCCCAAAGACAACAAAGGGAGACAAAAATGAAGGAACCAGAAGAAATTTTCAGCCTCTGACACCTGCAATTACAGCAAACATTAAACACAGCCTAACTCCTACCCAGCTCGACATAAAAACTCACACAGAAGTCCTATTTACCTCAGTTCCTATTAGCTCACACATCATGTACAGCTTTCAACAAAGAAATTACAGGGTATGCTGAAGGAGAAGAAACCCTCAACAATCTCAAGGGACAAAAGAGGAATCAGAACCAGGTGTACATTTGACAGAAATTTTGAAATATCAGGAGTCTAAAATAACTGATTATTTGCTATTTGATATTCTGCTAAGGAATATACTGAAAAAATAGACAATAGGCAAAAAAATTGGTAATGTAGGCAGAAAGATGGAAACTCTAAGAAACAATCAAAAGGAAGTACTGCAAAACAAAATACAGATGAAAAATGCCTTGAACTTATCCATTTGAGGGAAAAAAATCAATAAGCTGGAAGACTGGCAATAGGAATTTCACAAACTTAAATGCAGAGAGATAAAGAATTTTTAAAAGAACAGACTATCCAACAGCTGCAGAATAATTTTTAAAAGTTGTAGTGCATGTAATTGGAATACAAGAAGGAAGGAGAGGAGGAAAGAAGGAAGAGAGGGAGGGAGGGAGGGAGGGAGGAAGGAAGGAAGGAAGGAAGGAAGGACAGAAGTAAGGAAGGAAGGAAAAGCTACCCAAAACACTTGAAGTCATAATGGCTGAGAATTTTCCAAAATTTGTGATGGACAGAAAAAAACCACAGATCTACAGTAAGCATATCATCTTCCATCTGCACAAATTCAAAGATAAAAACTCTTGAAAGAAGCCTGAGGAAGGGACGGAAAACATCTTGCCTACAGAGAAATGAGGATAAGAATTACATCATTCTTCTCTTCAGAAACCAAAAAAGCAAGAGGTGAGTGGAGTAAATATTTAAAATGTGGAAGAAAAACCAAACCAAACGAAACCACCACCAACCAAGAATTTTTTCTCAGACAAGCATTAAGGGAATTTATTGTCAGTAGAAATACCTTGCAGGAAATGTTAAAAGTTCTTCAGAGAAAAAGAATGGAGGTCAGAAAATTGGGTACACATAAGGAAAAGAAGAGGCTCTAGAAAAGAACAAATTAAGATAAATATATTTTTGTCTTCTTCTTAATTGAACTAATGGAAATCCGTTCAAAAAAAAGAATGGCAACAACGTATTAAGTGATTTTAGCTTACGGATAAGTGAAAGGAATGACAGCAATATTACAGGAGATGGGAAGGAGTAACTGGGAACCCTCTAATTTAACTAACAAAATTAACAAGGAAATATAATCAATGTGCCGAGAGAGAGGACAAAATGTTATCACATAAAATACTTAATTAGAACCAGAGAAGGGCAGGGGGAAGAAGAAGGCAAAGCAGAAAGGAAAAAGAAAAAAAAAAAAAAGACAACATCAATGAATAGAAACAGAAAATAGCTAGAAATAGGGTAAATATTCACCCCCAAATGTCAAAAATCTCTTTAAATATGGAGTAAATGCACCAATTAAAATAAAGAAACTGTGAATATACATATTAAAAAACATGATGCAAGTATACATATTTTATAAAAAAGCCACTTTAAATATAAAGAAACAGCTTAAAAGTAAAGGGATGGAGTAAGATACACCATGTTAATACTGATCAAAAGAAATCTGGTATACAAGACAAGGATACCCTGTCTCACCAGTTTTATTCAACACCGCTGTAAGCCCTAGCCGCAGCAATTAGGCAAAAGAAACAAAAAACAAACAAGCACACAAACAAAAAAAACCCACACCCAAAAAACAAAACAGAACAAAACAAAAAGCATCCAAATTCAAAATAAAGAAGTAAAACTGTCTCTATTTGCAGATAATATGATATTAAATATAGAAACCTCTAAAAACCCCAGCAAAAACTGTTGGAATTATGAAACAAATTCAGTAAAGTTGCAGGACAGAAAATCAACATACAACAACAGTTGTATTTTTATAAACTAACAATGAACTATTGGAAAGAAGAATGAAGAAAACAATCCCATTTACAATTGCATCGAAAATAATATAATACCTAAGAATAAATTAAGCTGAGGTGAAAATTGTGTACTCTGAAAACTACAAGACACTGATGAAAGAAACTGAAGAAGACACAAATAAATGGAAAGATATCCCATGCTCATAGATTGAAAGAATTCATATTAAAGTGTCTATGCCAAGCAATATACAGACTCAATGCAATCCTTATCAAAATTCCAAGGCATTTTTCACAGAAATAGAAAAAAAATTCTAAATTTTGTACAGAACCAAGGAAGACACTGAATTCCAAGCAATCTTGAGAAAGAAGAACAAAGCTGAAGGCATCACACTTCCTGATTTCAAGCCATATTACAATGCTATAGTAATCAAAACAGTATGGTATTAACATAAAAAAAGACACATAGATAAATGAAACAGAATGGAAAGCCCAGAAATAAACCCATGCATATACAGTGAACTAATTTATGAAAAGGAACCAAGAACATAGAATGGGGGGAAAACGATGTCTTCAATGAAGGAGTTGGGAAAACCGGACAGTCACGTGCAAGAGATGACAGTGGAGTGCTATCTTACACCACACACAAAAAATAACCTCAAAATGGACCTAAGACTTAAATATAAAACTTGGAACCATAAAGATCCTGGAAGAAAACATAAATTGTAAACTCTGATGTCAGACTTGGCAATAAATTTTGGCATTTGACACCAAAAGCAGAGAAAACAAAAGCAAAAATAAACAAGTGGGACTGTTTCAAACTAAGAGGTTTCTGCACAGCAAAAGGGTGCCACGACAAAATGAAAAGGCAACCTATGGAGAAAATATTATGATTATCATATATATGATAAGGAGTTAATGTCCCAAATATATTAAGAATTCATACACTTCAATAACAATAACAACAAATCCTATTAAAAGATGGGCAGAGGAACTGAACAGGCATTTTCCCAAAGATACATAAATGGTGAACAGGTACATGGAAAGGTGTTCAACATCACTAATCATCAGGGGCATGCAGATCAAAGCCACACTGAGATACTACCTTACACCTGTTAGGATGGCTGTTATCAAAGAGACAAGAGATAACAAATGTTGGCAGGGATGTAGAGAAAAGCCACCTTTGCGCACTGTTGGTGGAAATGCAGTCACGATGGGAAACAGTAAGGAAGTTCCTCAAAAAGTTAAAAATAGAACTACCACATGACCCAGCAATTGTACTTTTGGGTAAATATCTGAAGGAAACAAAATCAGTATTTTGAACAAACATCTGCATCTCTATGTTCACTGCAGCACTATCTGCAATAGGCAAGACATGAAAATGGCCTAAGTGCCCATTAGTGAGTGAGTGGACAAAGAAATGTGACATACACACACGTACGCACACACATATACACATACACACATATACACATACACACACACACACTATTATATGTATTATTCAGCCATGAGAACGAAGGAAAGCCATTTGTGACAACATGGGTGAACCTTGAGGACATTCTGCAAGGTGAAATAAGTCAGAGACTCTAAGACAAATACTCCATGATCTCGCTTATATGTGCAATCTTAAAAAAGAACCCCCAAACCAAACTCACAGATACAGAGAATATACTGGTGGTTGCCAGAGGCAGGGGGTGGGTGGGTAGGTGGGTGTGGAACCAGTGAAGGTGGTCAAAAGGTACAACTTTCGGTTATAAAATAAATAAATAGCCTCAGCATGGTGACTATAGTTAATAACACTCTATTGTATATTTGCAAGTTGCTCAGAAAGTAGATCTTAAAAGAGAAACAAATTATAACTATGTGGTGATGGATGTTAACTAAACTTATAGTGGTAATTACTTCACAATATATACATATATTAAATCATTATGCTGTACACTTCAAAGTAATACAATGTTGTATGTCAATTATATCACAATAAACTGGAAAAAAACCTAATGATGGGGCCTCACCTCCAGAGTTTCTGATTTAGGAAATCTGGGCTGGGGCATGAGAATTTGGATTTCCGACAAGTTTCCAGGTGATGCTGATGTTGTTAGCTTGGGACCACACTTTGAGAACCTCTGAGCTAACGTCTGCAGCTGTGCTGGGCAAATGGGTGCTTCTAATTTTAGAAATGAGAGGGAATTCTGGGAAAAGAATCCCAGTATGGATAAGTGGATGATGGAAAGAGTAAAATTTATTTTTGTTTTTTTTTTTTAATTCACTGTAGTTTACAGGGGACAAAATTATAAATCAAAGAAACAAAAACTATTTTCTTATGAGAAGTATTTCTTTGAGCCCCTCACATTTTACTCAGTGTAGGCAAGCCTGTGGAATGATCTGGTGCTTCCACGGCAGCCCTTTTGAGGTCTTTGGGAAGACAGTGGATCCATGCAATAGTTACAGATTGGTTTAGAACTGTAGGGTAATTGCTTACTACACTGGATCCATCTTGTATAACACTTTACATCCTTTTATTCCAGCCTCTAACTGAAATTGTTGCTATGCCAATGAGGGCAGCCAAGGCTTCAAGCAGCTTCATGTAGGTGCAGCCTGACCTCCCCTCCCCTTGGTCCACTTGCATCTTCTTCCTGCCTTGGGTCTTCTGTGACTCCTCACATACTCAACTCAAAGTTTGTAATGCAAGAAGTTAATGCTAGTGAGACCATTCTTGACAATAAGGAACTGAGTTGATTAGAATAAGTGTTTCCCCTTTTCACTGTTTAGGTGAACAGTTCTGGCTTCTCAAGTATATGGCTTCTCAAAACGTCCTATGGGATTGTTTGTCATCTATACAGTGCCCAACTACCTAACAATTCTCAGTATAAACTTTCAATTCTTAGCATAGACTTTTGCTCCTTCCTTGCTTACTCCACTCCCATCTTTCATTCCTGAAAATAAAAAAAGGATTAATTTTAGACTAATAGACTTGAAAGCAAGAAAAAAATTGTCAGGAATAAAGAGGGGCATTGCATAATGATAAAAAGGTCAATTCTTCAAAAAGACAATAATTCTTAGTATATGTGTACCTATTAAAACCACATGAAAATACGTGAGGCAAAAATTGATAGAATGACAAGAAGGAATAAATAAATCCACTATTGTGCTTGGAGACTTGAGTACCCCTTTATCAGAAATGGACAGATCCACCAGGCAGAAAATCAGTAGCCTAGATGAACAACACCTGAACCAACTGGATCTCATTGACATTATTGAAGACTTCATCCAAGAACAGCAGAATATATATTCTTCTCAAGTTCACATAAAATAATCACCAAGATAGGCCATATTTTGTGTCATAAAACATATCTTAATATATTTAAAATAACAAAAATCATACAAAGTGTGCTCTCAGACCATAATGGAATTAAAATACCGTCAATAAAAGAAAGATAGGTGGAAAATCCCAACATATTTAGAGATTAAACAACACGCTTTTAAATAGCACATGGATCAAAGAAGAGGAATCAAGAGAAAATCTAAAAAACATTTTGAACTAAAAGAAAATGAAAATGTAACTAATCAAAATTTGCGGGGTGTAGAAAAACAGTTCTTGGCAGAAAATTTATAGCATCAAAATGCATATATTAAAAAAGACAATCTAAAGATCAAGAACTTAAGTTCCACCTTAGAAAACTTATACGCAACTAATGAATCATCGAACTTTACATCAGAAACCAGGGATGTACTGTATGGTGACTAACATAATATAATAAAAAAACATTAAAAGAAAAAAAAGAAAAAAAAAGAAAACTGCAAATGAAAAACAAATTAAATCCAACATAAGTAGAAGAAAAGAAGTAACAAAACTCAGAGAGGAAATCAATAAAGTTGAAAATAAGAAATCAATATGTAAAATCAATGGAATCAAAAGCTGGTGCTTTGAAAAGATCAATAAAATTGATAAGCCTCTACCAGGTTAGCTAAGAAAAAAAGAGAGAACATACAAATTACTAATACAAAAAAACGAAAGAGGGACCATTAGTATGGATCCCCTGGACATTAAAAAGATAATGAAGGGATATTATGAACAACTCTTTGCCCACAAATTTGAAAATTCATAGGAAATTGATCAAATCTTTGAAAGATACAATCTACAAGAATTCTCACAAGGAGAAGCAGACAATCTGAGTAAGTTACATCTGTTGAAGAGATTAAATCAATATTAAGCAGGTTTTCAAAAGAGAATGCCTATGACCTAAAGTTTGGTAATTCGTTTTTAGATATGACACTGAAAGCACAATCCATAAGAAAAACATAAAAAATTTTGACTTTATTAAAATTAAAAATATCTGCTCTGTAAAAGACATTGTAAAGAGAATGAGAAGTCAAGCCAAAGACTGGGGAAAACATATGCCAAACATGTATCTGACAAAGGAGTTGTATCCAAAATATACCAAAAGAAGAAAATCTCAAAACTCAACAGTAAGAAAACAACCCCATTTTTAAAAAGAACAAAAAACCTGAAGAGACATCTTATCAAAAAAAGGGTTTTATTTAAGCAAAAAGCATATGAAAAGGTGCCCCAAAACATGTGTCATTAGGGACCTGCATATTAAAACAACAAGTGAGCTACCACTACGCTCCCATTAGAATGGCTAAAATCCAAAAGTTTAAGAACACCCAAGGCTGGCAAGGATATACAGCAACAGGAGCTCTCATTCATTTTTAGCAATGCAAAATGGTACAGCCACTTTAGAAGAAAGTTTGGCAGCTTACAAAGCTAAATATAACCTAACCGTATGATACAGAAATTTTGCTCCCAGGTAGTCCCCAAATTTGTTGAAACCTTATGTCCATACAAAAACCTGCACGTGAATGTTCATAGCAATGTACGTATTATATTTAAGTATGATAGTAAATATGCATTATGCATTTGGTATAACCCACAGAATGCACATTGCAAAGTCTCAACCCTAATGATTTTATGGCCTTTGCTTATAATAACGTATTGATACTGGCTCATCAATTATAACAGATGTACCACACCAATGCTAGACGTTTTAAGAGGAGAAACTGTGTGTGTGTGTGTGTGTGGTGGAGGGAGGATTACACAGAAACTGTGCTTGCTGTTCAGTTTTACTATTAACCTAAACCTACTCTAAAAACTAAAGACTATTAATAAAAGGGTCCATCTCCTAAGCATTAGAGCTATTTAAAGATTCATAACTCTAAATTAGTCAGGCATAAAAAAATCTTAATTGGCTGTGATC
Source organism: Ursus maritimus (assembly GCF_017311325.1). Lineage (NCBI taxonomy): Eukaryota > Metazoa > Chordata > Mammalia > Carnivora > Ursidae > Ursus > Ursus maritimus. The sequence continues at coordinate 44,604,133 of NW_024426885.1, forward strand.
TCTTTCACCATAGCAATAATGCATACATCTAGGCTGACCTCTCTTACCCATGCTAAATGGAAAATTCAGCGGGCAAATCCCGCATCCTACCAAAAGAATGACAATCACTGCTGCAACAGGATTTAATTCTGCGCCACTAATAGAATTTTTAAAGTCAGCCCATCTGTCCAGGAAGCACTGAAACTCTTGTTGGACTTCTTTCTGTTTTTCTATGATGGAATGGCAAGGAAATGTCACTGTCATCACCAGCACTTGAGTGATCATGGCATCGCAAAAAAACTCGCCAGTAAACCTACCATTGCTACTGTTCTTCAGAATGCCTGTGTGAAATGCTACCGGAGGCCATTACGTCAAAGTCGAGGATCCATGTCTGGGCATGAGACGTTGTCTCTAATAGGCAACAGCTGAGACAGAATGAAATGGAGATCCATTTGCCTGGCAGTATACACTTCATAGGTATCTAGTGTGACATTAACAGAGAAGCTGAAATTTCATAACGTTCTGGCCATTTGTTCCAAAGTGAAGTCAAGTCTCACGAGGCTGGTGGTGGGCCTCCATTTCTGAGATTCCGCCGGCTGTGGGGCCTGGGGATACGGCCCCTCAGGGCATGTCATACCACGCTGGCTCCATTGTCTTCCTCCTTCGCCTGGCTGCCACAGTCCCTGTCCCTGAAAACAATCCAGATATTCTGGGACAGAGTCCAGCCAAACTCAGCCCTCTTATCTTCCTGGGAACAGAGAGCGTCTAGGCCTGGAGCTGAGCTCCTCTGCCTGACAGGAGATGCGGCAATGGTTCGGCAGGACTGAAATTTCATCATCTCTCTCCACAGCACACTCATCTGGCTGCTTCTTCTTCCCTGGAAAGTGAGGCAGGCTGAAAGGTTTGCAGGTGAACAGCAAGGCGCCAGTGTGTTCTTCTTTAGAGCGCATTGATTACCATTTTATGTCAGGGTTGAGCAGTAATTACCACTAATGAACAACATGATAATCTGCAGCATAAATCACCAGTTCCTCAGCTTTACCATTTAACACAATGAATTAGAACTTGGCAGGTCTCAGTCTATCTTCCCTTCAGGTCAAGGGTACTGCAAGATGCAGGGGACCAAGGGGGCATTTCTACTCAGAGGAAACATTCGAGCTTCCTTGATATGAATCATGGGCATAAAGATGGACACACTTGTGGACTTAATAGCTGATGTCTTGGTCATCACTGAGACTTGGTCCTTCATCGTTTGGCAACTTGCTCCTCTCGAGTGAGTTGTGAACAGCTTACCTATCCGAGGACAAGTGGAGACAACCTCCTCATTGCAGCTTCTGCCTCTGTCCTTGCACAAAAATGGGAATTAGCATTCTGGTGAAATATACAGACCTCTGAAAGTTTCTTGTGCAATGCTTTAGCGGGACTGAGGAAAGAAGCAGGACGGGTACCCCTGTTACTGAGAAGCTATTCCAAACCAGGGGCCGTGTAGACACTTAATATCTATAGTCTTCCTGAAGGGAGCTCCTTTTATGAGTCCATTAAGGATGAGAAATCTAGCCCAAGGAAGGGTTATGGCTTGACAAAGGTACATGTCCAATAAATGTCAGAAGTCAGGTTAAGATTTAAAGCTGCAAGTGTAACATTGCCCACATAGTTTTATCTACACGTTTAATGGTTTTATAGTTTTGCATATTTTCTCCACACATTAGACCCGAAGCCCTCCAAAGCAAGGGCTACTGTTCCTGCTTACTTTGTATTTATATACATACAGCACATACAGTTAGCACTTAAACAGTATTTGTGCAGTTAAACAGGAAACCTTCTGCGGTGAAAAAAAATGAATAGTCTATAAATGATAGACAGCATACTATATATTGCATATTATATAATATACATCACATATATTTCTATTCAAAAGCAACTACAAAGATTCCAGAGGCTCATTATATTAAAACACAGACTTAGGTTTAAGCAGTGGAGACATAATTTAAATAATTCATGATAAATTAATATCTCTTTTATTCCATTAATGCTTCTTAATAGCCCTCAGACAGACTACATCAACATTATATATCCCGATTAATACAAGATTTATCAAGATGTGAACTGACTTCAGAGGGAAGAAAACTATAATAGAATCCATGATTTCGAAGTGTTAAAAGTGGGATTTAATTAAATGTTCTAGAAAATTGAGAAATTAGAATGTAGCACCAACTCTACAAAATATGAATTTTACATAAGGAGATTTTTTCCCAAAATCTGTCTGTTTAATGTAATATAAATATAGTCAGGTATTACTTCCACCCCTAAAAGAAATCATGTTGAGAATTTATCTCCTAGCCGACTGGAGCACAAAGCAGACAAAGAGTCCCCGTGGTGTTGGAGGCATGACAGGTGGACGACACCCACAGAGAAGACTTCTTGTTGTTCTTCAGTAATGGGATCGAGAACATTTTCTTAGCTCTTGAAATAACTGAGAATAATGGAATGGTTAACACAGATTACTTTGTATTGATTGCAGTTTACAACTTTCTATGCAAGGCATTCATTTATGTTATTTTCACCCGCATTGTGATTGAGAGGTAATAAAGTCAGTCTTTATTTTCCTGCCTTTTTTTTTTTTTTACATGTATAATCACCATCATGTCTTTCAAAAATTCTATGAAAGAACAAAGCCCAAGAACCCAGTTTTCCAAATTGATTTTGGCAGGCTTCTTTCTTAGCTCCTCTGATGACAAGGTGGTTTTACGGGCTTCACCTTTTCTAGAAGAGAGCCATTTAAGGGTAAGGAAAGGCTTGGGTTTTAGTTGATTAATGCTTTGCCTTGTGTATAAAAATATGAGAAAGTGTATTAGAAGAATGTTAACCATGCTAAGTGAGAAAACCATGCTTCTTTTTTTTTTTTAAAGATTTTATTTATTCATTTGACAGAGACAGCCAGTGAGAGAGGGAACACAAGCAGGGGGAGTGGGAGAGGAAGAAGCAGGCTCATAGCGGAGGAGCCCGATGTGGGGCTCGATCGAGAACGCCGGGATCACGCCCTGAGCGGAAGGAAGACGCTTAACGACTGCGCCACCTAGGCACCCCCAAAACCACGTCTCTCACTGAGTAATTTTCACTTTAAATTTTATGACTTCTTGTGGTCTCAAAATTCTGGTTGTTAATACAGAAACAAGCAAAATTTGTGATATATTTAATGTTCAAAATCCCGATGCTACATTTATATCAAGATGTTTGGCTATTTTAAAAAGACATTGAAATTTTAGATAAAGAGGGTTGAGTAAAAGCCACATATAAATCTCATTCCTCAAAACCTATTGAAATTAATATTTTAATAAAAATCAAAAGTTCACTGACAGCAATTGAACAAGAAATAGGGACTGTGCAAAGAATAAGTCTTATGTCAAAAGGTTTTTAAATATTGCTGCCAAGAAAAGAAATACAGAATATGGATGGTATGGTGTGTGACATTGCAAACCCCATGCTCTCCCCTCAAAGTCACTACTAGTGACAGAAAAGAATAAAAACCTGAGAGTTTGCACTAGTTGCTCCACTCAGGTGTTCAGGAGAACATCTGAGGAAATGCTTTTAAGAATAGAAACATGGCTATAGAGGAGCTCAGAATAGGTGGAAATTACCAGAGCAATACACTGAGTATGAGAAAGGAGGTGAAGCCCACAGGAGCAGGACAGGCACATGGCTGGTGTTATAAGCCATTGTTAATTTTGGTAAGATTCTGGTAAAGATAGTCTAGCCTTGACTCCTGACATGGGATACAAGAGGCGGCACAGTTAAGCTATCCCCTACTCAATTCCATTGCCCCCAGAAATAGAATATAGGAACGTAGATATAAGAAAATTAGCCTCTAAATGCAGTTCATGGAAAAGGCAGAGACATTACTGTGTCTTGGATGGGGTCAGAAGAGCATCTCTTTAATTTCTCTAGACGACAGAAGTTTCAGACAGAGCGACTCTTTAACACTCAAACGAAAAGAAATAACTTGACAACTGTTACACGCCAAAAGTTTGTGCTCCCCTCAAATTCATATGCTGAAATCCTAACCCTAAATGTCATGGTTTAGCAAGTGGGGCCTTTGCAAGGTGATTAGATAGATCGGGCATAACCCTTACGAATGGGATTAGTGTCCTTATAAAAAAGACCCCAGAAAACTCCCTTGTACTTTTCCCCACGTAAGAATATAGACAGAAGACAGCCATCTATGAACAAGGATTGTAGGCTGTCACCAGATACCAAATCTGCTGGAGCCTTGTTCTTGGACTTCCTAGCTTACAGAACTGTAAGAAATAAATGTTGTTTAAATCACCCAAAGTATGTTATATTGTTACAGCAGCCCAAATAGCCTAAGACAACAACTATTCAAATTCCATAGAGAAAACAAAGAAAGTAAAGTAAAGGAGAATAGTGTCAGAGGAATGAGGGAAATCAAAATTCAGAAAGTAAAGTGAGAGCCAATTATGAAAGGAAATGTAATCGAAAGAAGAGAAGGGGCGCCTGGGGGGCTCAATTGGTTGAGTATCCGACTTGATTTTGGCTCAGATCATGCTCTCAGGGTCATGAGATCAAGTCCCACACTGGGCTCCACGTTGGCCATGGAGCCTGCTTAAGATTCTCTCTCTCTTTCTCTCTCCCCACTCTCTCTTAAAAAAAAAAAAAAAAAAAGAAGAGAAGCAAACGTTCCCCAAGATATTTGTACTATAGAAGAAATTAATAGGAAAAATATTTCAATAAAAACATAAAACAATAGAAACAATGAAAAGATAAAACAATAAAAACATAAAACAATAGGTGTAAATTAAAAAAGGAGATTTTGGTACCAAAAGACTTATTTTATTTTTTTTAAAGATGTTCTTGTTTAGTTGAGAGAGAGAGAGAGCAAGAGAAGGGGAAGGGTCAGAGGGAGAAGCAGATTCCCCACTGAGCAGGGAGTCCAGGGTGGTGACCTGAACTGAAGGCACACGCTTAACTGACTGAGCCATGCAGGTGCCCAAGACTTATTTGAGAAGCCAAACTTTTGAACAAATTTACTCATTATGTTGCAACAAAGAAAAAGCTTTCAATAATCACTGTCAGGGTAAAGGAGAAAAACATTAAGGCATTAGAGAGAATGGATAAGCAAGGAAAGGGGGTGGATTAAGGTAACGTATGAACAAGTGACAAGATACAAGGCCAATGTGATCAATGTTATGAATGTGATGAACATAAACACGATATAGACCATTTCTAGATTTTGCAGATCAAAAAACATTTTAGTATAAAAACAGATGGATATTTCTAAATTGAATAAACACCTATATCCTAACTTCCCTTAAAAAATGTTACTCACTAATGAATTCAAGCCAGTTAAAGTAAGGATTCAAGCTTGGAACACAATGCAATTTCTGTATTCTGAACTATGAAAAACACATGCTTATTATGCATACTATAAATTTAGATCATCTTTCCACTAATAGGAAAAATTTTCTTGAGGGGCACCTGGGTAGCACAGTTGTTAAGCGTCTGCCTTCGGCTCAGGGCGTGATCCCGGCGTTCCGGGATCGAGTCCCACATCGGGGTGCTCCGCTGGGAGCCTTCTTCTTCCTCTCCCACTCCCCCTGCTTGTGTTCCCTCTCTAGCTGGATGTCTCTCTGTCACATAAATAAATAAAATCTTTAAAAAAGAAGAAATTAATATCATCCTAATACATTGTTTTACTATCACATTATAATTATATGCTATAAAGATGGTATAAAGAATATTGTTACAAAACCCCATTCATATGGCTCCACTATTCTTCAGTGTGTCCCTTCACACCTTACAAATACTGGTTTCTATGTTTCCTAAGAGATGACAAAGTGATTGAAGATCAATCTCAACATACTTCCCTACCTCTAGAGAAGTACTTGGATGCTCTTTGCATGAAATCTCTCACCCATCCTGCTCCCTTTCTTTCACATTTAAGAGCTACTCATCCTCTGTGTCCCAGTTCAGGGAGGGCAGCCACCTTCTGTGCTGAATGATTAACGAGCATCCATGACACAGTAAGGGGGGCTGTGATCACCACGCCACCATCTGTTCGATCATGGCTGGAATTCCAGAAATTCTGCTTTGCATGCGGAAAAGAAAGTAGTTAAAACACAAGCTGCAATGCAAAATGACAAACTTGAGTGGAATGGGGGTGGCAAGATACGTACAGAAACCAAAGCTACCAGGGGCGCCTGGGTGGCACAGCGGTTAAGCGTCTGCCTTCGGCTCAGGGCGTGATCCCGGCGTTATGGGATCGAGCCCCACATCAGGCTCTTCCGCTATGAGCCTGCTTCTTCCTCTCCCACTCCCCCTGCTCCCCCCCCCCCTGGGCTTTCTTTTTCTTGGTCAAAAAAAAAAAAAAAATTTTAAAAAAAAAAAAAAAAAAAAAAAAAAAAAAAAAAAAGAAACCAAAGCTACCAAATATCTGAAATCTTGTTTCTCTCATAACATATATATATATATATATATATGTTATATATGATATATATATGTGATATGTATATGATATATATGATATATATATCATATAATAATCATATCTCATAACATATATATTATTATCATATAATAATGTATGGGGCACCTCGGTGGTTCAGTTGGTTAAGCCTCCGACTCATGATTTTGGTTTAGTCATGGTCTCAGGGTCATGAGATCAAGCCCTGCATTGGTTGGGCAAGGAGCCTGCTTGAGATTCTCTCTCTCCCTCTGCCCCTGTCTAACCCCTGCTAGGAGCACACACACACACTCTCTGTCTCTGTCTCTCTCAAAAAAAAGGGATAATAAAGTATACCTCATCTTTTGTAAATAATTGATAATACACATGAAATATAAAATATACATGCTAACAGAATAATGTTACTAGAATTGGCCTCATCTATGTCTTTCAGTTGGTTATATCTGTCTAGATCACCACCAACCCATCTACGTATTCAGCTATACCAACAAATGTTAGGAGCTAAAGTGAAATGAAAAAGCTAATATAAAGTGGTCCACTTTAAATCAGATTAGGAGTTATCTTTGTGACAGTGTCTCTAAATAAAAATAAGTGCTATTTTTAAAAAATAGTGGTTACTAAAGTGACCATGAATTCTCAAGTCTTCCAAAGCAGGAGGACTGACATTAGGGTTCTGAAGAAGTTAAACATGGGTATGTGCACCAAAGCCAAGTGCCTTTTGATTATACATGACTTTCACATATAAGTTTAGCCATCTGCTGTCCTATTTGACCTTATCTCACTGTGTTCAATTCACTGCTGGAGCTTAAGAAATTTTCACCTGTTCTGTAGGTACCACTCTGCTGCTGTTCAACTATCGGCCACAGGGAATCATTAAAGGCCCCATTATTCTTCTTGAGGAACATTCCAAGTGCCTGGCAGGAGTAGAGGTGAAAGGTTCATCATAGAGAGAGCAGTGTCGGCATTTCTGAAAACGAGGAGGCCTCTGGGTATTTGTGTAGGAAGGATTCCAGGATCTTTAGTGAATTGTCTTTTTAGCTTCCATCTTTCTGGCCTCCCATCACCCCACATTCTAGCCCTATTTTCCACTGCTCTGAAGTTTGGGAACATTGTATCAACGGCTAGTAAAAGCACACACATACACACACCACTAAAACTAGTTTCTCATTTACTTATCCTTCCCCAGCTCTAGCACCAGCTGTATTTAAAAAAAAAAATAAATAAGATGAAGAGGCCCAGCTCTGAGAGCCTGAACTGATCCCAAAGGGTATGGCAGCTGGCAGTGACAGCATGATAGTGAACTCACACACACACATACACACCCACCCACCCCCCCACCCCACACACAAACACACGCAGATTTTCAAAGCCTTTAGAGAGGCATGCTAAGGACAAAAAAACACAAATTTTACATAATTATAAATACTTAAAACTTGTTTGAAAGCTAAGGATAAAACCAAATAAATGTATGCTATTTTACGAAGATTATGAAAGATCTCTGACGTATCAAAGTGCCCAAAAGTTAATTTCTCTTTATATAAGAGAGAATGAAAAACATATTCATTTTAAATAAATTGAAACAAACTTTACAATTCATGCTCATAGACAGTTCTGGTATCTGAAACATTATCTGAAACATTTACAGTAACCAACTCCCATGAAGTTTTGGTGAAATCTATATTTTCCTCATTAGATTGGCTTTAGGTGATTATAGAATGTTAGTTTCAGACCTAAGATCTCATTTTGTGTTATCATGGTCAATAATACCAATTCATTAGCAAGAAAAACAAAACAAAGGCAAAATTCCATGAAACAAACAAACAAACAGAAAAACAACTCCTTTAAACAAATCCAGTCATTAAAATGCTTGTAACTTCACATATCTTATCATAATAAAGGCATTAGCCTTTAGGATATGACGAGATTTTCTGCTGTTCTCATCTGAGTGACCTTGGGCACTTTGTATAATGTCTCAGGCCTCATTTCTTCATTTGTAAAATGGAAGATAATTACACCAACCCTATAAGATCATTGTGATTAGAAAATGAGATAATGCATGTAAAAGACTGCGTGGATTATCTGATATTGTGTTGGTACTATTTATTATATTCTCACTAATAATTGTTATTCATATTTGGCTGGGGATTAGATTTTATTTCTCCCTGTATCTATATGGTACCAGTTAAAGGAATTCCATGTTTATTTTCAAAGAGATTACAGGATGAATTCTAAAGTTAATAATCTTTAAGACGTTTATAACATGTATAGTTATGGCATATTAAATGCGGTAACATTTGAGAAAAATTATTTGTCAACTATAAAGTGTGTATGTACTGAATAAAAATAGTATTGCTATTTTGGTCATTAGAAGTTATTGCTATTTTGGTCATTAGAAGTTATACTATAGATGTAATCAAGTTGTTCGTCACATGCAATGCTATTAGCTTCACTTTACCCTCCTCTGACCTCAGTAAACTCTTCCACCCTACATTATTATAGCAATGACCTATCTGTTAGGATCTGAGGATATGTTTGATTTGTTTCGGTCCTCTGATAATTTTTTTGAAGATATTTTGAAACGTACAGAAGTTCCCCTACTTAAAAAGTCAATTCCACAGATATTTTCATCTACACCTTTAAATAGTAGCCATTGTCAATGATGGAGAGTATTATTTAGAACAAAAGTAGCATGCTAGCTTCTGAACTAGTACATATGGCTATAAGAGTGACAATTTTATTTTTAAATACTCTTGCATGTCCTCTCTGAATGTACGCGGACAAAACTATTGATCCTAAGAAAAGCAGAATTGGGAAACAGGTAAAACAGAGAAAAAAAAAAAAAAACCAACCACATTTCTACAATCAAAGGAAAACCACTATTTATATGTTGATATATTTCCTTCTGAGTCTCTCTCCCTGGTCATATATTTTGTTTTTGTTTTTATGGTTGTGCTCCTATTGTAAGTACAATTGTTACTGCTATTATTTTACCTAAATTATAAGAGCCATTATCCATGCTCCTTTGGCCTCTGTACCCTTTTTTTTTAAAGATTTATTTATTTATTTATTTATTCGACAGAGAGAGACAGCCAGTAAGAGAGGGAACACAAGCAGGGGGAGTGGGAGAGGAAGAAGCAGGCTCATAGAGGAAGAGCCTGATGTGGGGCTCGATCCCATAACGCCGGGATCACGCCCTGAGCCGAAGGCAGACGCTTAACCGCTGTGCCACCCAGGTGCCCCGTGGCCTCTGTACCCTTTAAACCAAAAGCAGAAAGAGTCCTAGCAGGTGTTATGAGAACCCTAATTCATCCAGCATGAGCATTCAGAATTTCTAGCCAGAAATTAAAGAGGGACTTTTAAGTGTCCCTTATGAGTGAGAGAATTGCTCTCCTAATGGTTTTGATGCTTAGAACCTACAATCTTGAAGAGATATTATAAGTAAATTTATATATGTCCCTCATTTCACTCTTGAAGTAAAGATCAGAAGAGTTAGATCACCTACCAATAATTCACTGCATCGAACAGCTGAGATCCAGAGTAAAACTCATGGCCTATGACTCCCTCAGTGCCCCTTCCATTCAGGACCACCTCTAACACTTGGGAATTCTAATACAAGAGTGTCAATGGAGGCCCTAGGCCCAGAACCTACTCCTTTTCTCTTCTCATCCTGCTTCCTTATGACAACGGCATGTGTAAATGTGCTTAGACAATCAGTCTGCATGTCCAAGTTCATTCCAAATTTCGAGTCTAAAGGTGTGCATCATAGTACACAGTCTGCCCTCAGGAAGTCAGACTCGCTACAGAGGGTGACCTACACAGGCTCCAGAAGCATTTTGAAACCATCAGAATACAGAATCCTGGGCTTCTTGACACCTGGAGGGTGGTCTTGCAAGAAAAACATGAGCTCTATTAGGCACATCCTCTTGGATGTGATTTAGCTGGACTCTGAGAGAGGGATTTGAGAGTTGATCCCAGAAGTACTGTAAGACATGCAGAAGTGAGAAAGGGAAAAGAGGAAATACGTAAAGAGGGGTCGACAAGTAGTTTACCACTGCAGACATCCAGGGCAGAGACTGTGTGGAACGCATCTCAGGATTGTCCCATGGTGGGCAAGAAGCTGAGGTATTTACCACCAATTATCATTTCTTATTGGTTGAGGATCCCTCTTGGGGCTTTAACTGTCTGGCACTTCTGGGTTCCCCTTCAGAAGGCTAAGCGAGTCTGCTATACAAGATTAGAAGCCTTTAAAGTGTGGTGCCCAGGGAGGGGGCTCTGGCTGCTGGGCTCGAAAGCCTCTACTGGATCTTCCTTTTTAGAGTAAGGGTTGAGTGGATATTCTCCACCATCTATCATTACAATATCAGTAATATACTTTAAGTCACCATATCACTTAAAATTAGAGAATGAACTATTTCTATCATTACCTTACACATTAAGCCAACTTAGTTACTTAAAAGCACCACTCACTCAAGAAACAAAGAGATCAGAAACAAGGAAGCCTCAGGTTTGTTTCTGCCACTTGCCAGTTAGAGTCCAGATGGATCTTTGTGTAGCGCTGTGAATTCAGTCATGGAGCAATACATTTTATCTTTCATCTGGACATTTAACCATCTTATGTCATTTAGCATTTAAACCGACTCGTATCAAAAATTATTCAGTTCTCTCGAGCGTCACATTATGGTTTAAGAACATCTATTTGTTTCTCGAAAGCTTTTTAACTCAAGTCTAATTAAAAATTCTGAAGCAAATATTCAGAACTTCCACATGCCGCTTCTTCTATGAGCACTGACACATTCATAGAGTATACATTCACTCACATTTTAAAGACTCTATTTTGCTGCATTTCAATCAAGTCCTTTTTCAAAGATGTAAACAGCGCATTGTGATGGTAAAAGCTGCCCAAGCTGGTGATCTTTGCATTTGCCCTTCACTAAAGCAAATTTCATCTTGCCTGAGCAGATGGATGGAAATGGACCAAACTAGAGTCAGTGAAGGACCAGGATGATTTCAGCTGATGACTGACACCTGCTAATCATGAGTGTGGGACTTGGTGCCAAGAAGAATAAAGACTCCAGGTTTCTTTAAAATGCAATTCCATTTGCCACTCAGAGGCAGGGACTCCACTCAGCTCCCAGCAGGGATGGTTTCTCAAACTTAATGAATTTCATT
>NW_024426885.1:44615763-44689938 GCF_017311325.1 Ursus maritimus
TACAATCCTTTGGGGAAGAAAGAGTCAACCTTCCATACTGATTACTACCCATACTGTTTGTTGTAAAAACATGACATTAAATCTAGTTTGAGGTTTTTAGCAGACTTACCAGCCACATTTAGAGGTACTAACTTTTTTGATTTTTTGAAAAGCAGCTGTTTTCTGCTATGTATATTAAGTATATGAAAGTTCACATGTATTTCTATGTAGGAAATCAAAACATCATTCCTCTCATTAAAATCTACTTTTAGATATCCTACAACTGTAAACAGACATTTTGTGGGAAATAAGACATGCACTCACAAATCCACCCACAACCCAGTCTCATCTTTTGTCAGGCACAGGAAAGTGCTACAGATCTCTGACCACTCCTGCTTGGAGCCTGGTTCCACCAACAGTGTGTTCTGGAACGTGTGCATCAGACTCTCTAAAGCTGTCTTCCTGCCTGTGAAGTGGGGATGGTTGGGACCTCATTAGGGGCTGTTATGAGCATTAATCTGTAGGAGCTCAGCAAGCGACTGTGTCAAGCAACTGGTATGTTGAAAAGGTCCAGAAAGGGATGCCTGCTGGGGGCTCAGTCGGTTAAGCATCTGATTTCAGCTCAGGTCATGATCTCATTTCAGCTCAGTTCACAATCTCTGGGTCCTGGGATGGAGCCTGTGTCAGGCTCCCAGCTCAGCCGGGAGTCTGCTTATCCCTCTGTCCTCCCCCAGCTTATGTTCTCTCTCAAATAAACAAAGTCTTTAGAAAGAAAGAAAGAAAGAAAGAAAGAAAGAAAGAAAGAAAGAAAGAAAGAAAGAAAGAAGAGAAGAGGTCTAGTAAATGTCAGCCTCATTTCTTTCCTACCTTCCCTCATGTAAACTGTATTTGCAAAGTTCTAAACTGCTTCTTATCCAAATAGTTTCCATTTCTTAAACCTGGTTCAAACTCAGTGTCTTTACAGCCTTCTCCTAACACCCAAGCTTGGAAAAATAATAGCCTTGGAGCACGGGAGCACTTCCATGTGTCAGGCACTGTCCTGAGCACTTAACCAGCATTATCACGTTTAATCCTCCCAACATCCCTATGGTACAGAATAATTATCTGTACTTTTCAGATAAGGAAATGAAGTTCATCCAGCCAGTAAATAACAGAGCTGCAGTCCAAACCTTGGCTGTCACTCACCTTGTCCTCTAAAAATTCAGAGCTGGAGTTTTCTGGCATTCGTTTGAGAAATAAAACTTTACAGTGCTGAATTGCCTTCCATATTTGTCACACGTTGTCTTAAACTATTATTAAAATCTCTTCTTTAGCTTTTCATGCTGATGCCGTCTTCACGATGAAACTTCTCAGCAACAAAGAAAGTCAATAGCTGCTCTGCCTTCCTTCCTTCATTGGACAAAGACGTATTTGATGCCCATGGGATGTGAAAGAACAGTGCTCAGAGCTGGGAGCCCAGCAACAAATTACAAAGCTCCCTGTCCCCAAATTGTTCACAGTCAAGTGGGAACAAGATCCACATGTTAGGAGCAACCCCAAACGGAAATGCAATGATAGAAACAGGTTGGGTTGCTGCTGGAGCCTGAGAAAAAAGGTTGTGGCAATCCAGGGGAAGGGCTCCTCAGGAATCTTTCTCAAGGGATGCAATAGATGAATGGAGTCTTAATGGAGAATACAAAAGACGAGAAGTGGCAGAGAAGCTAGAGGGTGTCAAGTGGAATGTAAAGGAGAAACATCCCAAAGGGGAAAATGGCATATTAATCTGAGAGCCCAAATCAGCTTATGACTGAGCACAAAGAAAATCGGAGATTTTGACACAAAAAGGCTTATGTGTACATTTAGCAGCTTGGTTTTTTATCCTTTCTGCTCCCATTGAATCTAAAAGGAATTGTGTAATTTAGACCTTTTTCTCTTTTTTCAGGTTATTTAAATTTTTTGTTATGAAATGCATTATGTATGCGAAGATATATAAAGGACAGGCATACAGTTAATAAAATACATAAAATTAACAACTGCAGATAACCAGTTTAAGAAACTGAATACCGCTAGTCTCTTACTGGATCATGTCGGCTTCTCCGCAGTCATACCCCCTTTCCCTTCCTCACAGAGATAATCACTCTCCTGAAATTTGTGTAAATCAAAGCCACATATGTTTCACCAGACAATTATCAACAGAAAATAACCTTACACCTGGAATATATTTTGTTCATTTTTCCCTGTTTATAAACTATACACACATGTGAACATTATATATGTATCTATAAATAAATAAACAAATATTTTTTTCTTTTAAGTTTTTATTTTAACTCCAGTTAGTTAACATACAGTATTATATTAGTTTCAGGTGTACAGTCTAGTGATTCAACAATTCCACACATCATTCGGTGCTCATCACAAGTACCACCCTTAATCTCCATCACAGATTTAACCCATGCCCCCACCCAACTTCCCTCTGGTAACCATAAGTTTGCTCTCTATAGCTAAGAGTCTGTTTCTTTTTTTTTTTTTTTAAAGATTTTATTTATTTATTCGACAGAGATAGAGACAGCCAGCGAGAGAGGGAACACAAGCAGGGGGAGTGGGAGAGGAAGAAGCAGGCTCATAGCGGAGGAGCCTGATGTGGGGCTCGATCCCATAACGCCAGGATCACGCCCTGAGCCGAAGGCAGACGCTTAACCGCTGTGCCACCCAGGCGCCCCAAGAGTCTGTTTCTTAATTTCTTTCTCTCTCTCCTTCTTTTTCCCCTTTGGTCATTTGTTTATATATATATATATATATATATATATGTATACGTATATATATATATGTATATATATATTAATTCATTCATCGATCTTCTTTATTCATCTTCTTTATTCATTCGTCAATCGATAGGCACTGGGGCTGCTTTCATATCTTGGCTATTGTAAATAATGCTGCTATAAACATAGGGGTGCATGTATCCCTTCGAATTCGTGTTTTGTCTTCTTTGGGTAAATACCCAGTACTGCAATTGCTGGATTGTAGGACAGATCCAATTTTAACTTTCTGAGGAAACTCCATACCGCTTTCTGCAGTGGCTGCACCAGTTTGCATTCCCACCAACGGTGCAAGAGGGTTCTATTTTCTCCACATCCTCACTAACACTTGTTTCTTGTGTTTTTAATTTTAGCTATTTTGGCAGGGGTGAGGTGATATCTCAATGTAGTTTTGATTTACATTTCCCTAATGATGAGTGATGTTAGGCAAATTTTCATGTGTCTGTTGGCCATCTGGATGTCTTCTTTGGAGAAATGTCTTTTCATGTCTTGTGCCCAATTTTTTAATTGGATTATTTGTCTTTTGGGTGTTGAGCTGTGTAAGTTCTTTATATATTTTGGATACTAACCATTTATTAGAAAAGTGATTTGCAAATACCTTCTCCCATTCTGTAGATTGCCTTTTAGTTTTGTTGTTTGTTTCCTTCACTGTCCCAGAAGCTTTATATTTTGATGTAGTCCCAACAGTTTATTTTTGCTTTTGTTTCCCTTGTATTGGGAGATACCCCTAGAAAAATACTGCTACAGTTAAATACATAAAATACTAATATTTAGATTTCTCAGTGAGTTATTTACTTTATTGAATACTATTTTTTCTGTGAGGTTTATCCACGATGACTCACGGTTTTGCAATTCTTTATTTGGGTTACTGCATGATACTCTATTGAATAGTTGATTACACCAAAACTTATTTATTTTATTAATTATGGCCATTTGCATTCTTTTTATGTTTTGACTGCTATGAACAATATCATGAACTTTCTTATACATCTCCTAAAGCACATGTGCAAAACTTTTTTTATGGTATATGAGTAGGAATGGCATTATCCTGCCAATAGTGAGTGAGATTTCCTATTGTTCCAAATCTAGTCAACACCAGACTATATCCAAATTTCTATTCTATTCTAATCTAGTTAGTCTAGTCTAGTCTAGTTAGTCTAGTCAAGTTGAGTCTATTTGAGTCCACTTAAGTCTATTTTATCTTGCCTATTGGCTGATGGTGAAATATCTCATTCTGACTTGTACACCATTTCTTAAACGAGAGATGATGTCAAGCATCATTTCACATATAATAGGTTATTTTACTTTATATCAATGATCATTTTTCTATTGGATTTTCTGCCATTTTTATATTAATCTGTAGAATACTAATTTGAAATTTGTTATATGTAGTGAAAATGTCTCATCCTAGTTTGTAACTGTTTTTTGCTCTTTTGTGTTTTGACATAAACAAGGTCTTCATTTTTATACAATAATTTTCATTAGGCTCTCAATGGATAGGATTTTTATGCCCTGTTTAACAAATAATTTCTTACCCCAGGATCATTAATTAGTTTGTTTTTATGCTGCTTTTTAAAAAAAAATTATAAATTTTTTCTCCTATTTAAGTATTTAATAGAAGTATGAATTTATTTGGGGGTATAGAAAAAGAGGCATATCCAATTTAAATATTTTTCTATACAAATATCCAAATATCCTATTATTATTTATTTTATAGTCCATCCTTTGCCACCTGATCTGTAGTTGCCTCTTTGTCGGGATTCAAGTTTCCATATATGCTAGAGTCAGTGCTTATGGTCTTCCTTTCTTTCACTGATCTATTTGTCTGTCCATGCCACTGATATGCTGCTGTCTTAACTTCTACAGTTAACTCTTGACATTTGCAGGGGTAAATGCCTAACTTATTCTTCACATATGCTATGTCTACTTTTGCCCTCTTGTCCTTTTTCCTCAAAACTTAACAACAACAAAAACACCAAAACTGCCTCTTTTTATATCTTTTGTTAGATTTATTTGTAATTTATGTTATTTGCTTGTAAATATGTCTTTTTAAATTATGTAAAAATGTAACTGATTTTTATGTTAATGTTTTTTATCCAACAACTTTGCTAAATTCCTTATTAATTTTAATAATCATATGCAGATTCTTTTGGGTAATAGTATCATTGTCAAGTAATGACAAGTTTCTAACCTTCCTTATTATTCTTTTTCTTGTCTTACTGCACTGACAATAAATTTCTAATACAATATTTAACAAGAATGAAGGTCATGGGCACCTTGTCTTGTTTCTGATGCCAAAGGGACATTTTGCAAGAGGTCCCATCAAATACAATATATGTTAAGGATTTTTAAATGCCCTCTATCAAAAAGAAAGTTTCCGTCCACTCTTAGTTTGAACAGTGTTTTTTTATCATGATAGGCTTACTGATTGGTTTTGCTACTTACAAAATCATTGTTTTTTTTCCCCTACTTTGTTCCTTTAATATGGTGGATTATATTAGTACACTTACTACTAATAAAGCAAACTTACATCTGCATTAAACAAAAATTAGTCAAGTGCTAGGACCTTTTGTATACTTTGCTGGGTTTAGATTGTGCTTTTCTTACTTGTGTTGCTTTTGTTAGGTTTTAACTTTAAGGTTATGCTAGCCACTTAGAATAACTTTTGGAGTATTTTCTCTTTTCAATTTTTGAAGAGGCTAAGTTGGAATTATCTGTCATTGGTACATTGGTACATTACAAAGAACTCAATTCCAAAGTCAGCCGAGCGTGGTGATTTTTTTTCTTTAGGATAAATTCTTAATAACCAACTTTGTCTCTTTCCACCCTCTCTTTCATGTGATATTTTTAAAATATCATTTATTTCTTCTGTACTTTATATTATGTATACTTTTTAGATTTACTATGGCTTATTTTTTCTAACTTCTTATGGCAGAATGTTTGGCTCATACACTGAACCTTTGGATTTCTAATATAAGAAAGATCAATATATTTACCTCTTAACTTGGCATTAGCTTCATCCGGCCCATTTTGATGTGGAATATTTTAATTTTCTTCCTTGATCTAAAATTAATTATAAGTGTGTTAAAGTCCCTAATTATGAGAAATATAACTGGTCCTCTTTTTGTTACTGATTTTTAACTTGTTTACATTGTGATTAGAAAATATAGTATTCATAATATTCAATCTGGAAAATTTGTTGAGACTAGATTTATGGGCTAGATTTTTTTTTCCCATTATAGTTTCAGAGGTAGAATTTAGTGATTCATTAATTGAATATAACACCCAGTGTTCATTACATCAAGTTCCCTCCTTAATGTCCATCACCCAATTACCCCATCCCCCCACCTCCCCCACTCCAGCAACCCTCATTTTGTTCCCTATAGTTAAGAGTCTCTTTTGGTTTGCCTCCCTCTCAGTTTTCATCTTATTTTATTTTTCCTTCCCTTCCCCTATGTTCATCTGTTTTGTTGCTTAAATTTCACATACAAGTGAAATCATACGGTATTTGTCTTTCTCTGACTACCTTATTTCACTTAGCGCAATACCCTCTAGTTCCATCCATGTCACTCACTGCAAATGGCAAGATTTCATTCATTTTGATGGTGAAGTAATATTCCATTGTATTCCATTATATATATGTATATGTATATGAATGGATATATATATAAAACTTATATTATTCAGATGATATAAATTAATAGACAATCCAAAATTAGTAAAAACTAATTTATTATTAAATTATTAGAAGTAAAAAGGATAACAAGGTCACTAGATACAATGTCAATATATAAAAATCAATTGCACTTGTAGCAACAAATAGAGAAAATGAAATTTAAAAACCAGTATCATTTTCAATAGCATCAAAAATTTAAATGTCAAGGGATAAATCTAACCAAAATGTGCAAAAACCTCTAGACAGAAATCTATAACATTACTGAGACAAATTAAAGAAGAGTTAAACAAATGGAGAGCTATACTATGACCATGTATTAGAAAATTTAATATCTAGGGGCGCCTGGGTGGCACAGCGGTTAAGCCTCTGCCTTCGGCTCAGGGCGTGATCCTGGAGTTCTGGGATCGAGCCCCACGTCAGGCTCTTCCTCTATGAGCCTGCTTCTTCCTCTCCCACTCCCCCTGCTTGTGTTCCCTCTCTCGCTGGCTGTCTCTCTCTCTGTCGAATAAATAAATAAAATCTTAAAAAAAAAAAAAAAAGAAAAGAAAATTTAATATCTAAACATTTACCAATACTTTCTAAACCTATCTGTAGATTTAAAATAATTTCAATAAAAGTCAGAACAAGCTTTTTTTTTTCTTCCTCTATAAAACTTGACTAGCTGATTACACAATATATATGGAAATGCAAATAGCCAGGGATAACCAGGACACTAGCAGAAGCGTAAGTTTGGTTTACTTAATCTATGAGAAATTCAGACTTTAAAGCCGTAAAATACATGTTATATAAAGAGTCTAAGAAACTAATAAGAAAATGAGAAAATCCATTAAAAAATGAGTAAGAGAGCTGACAAATACTTCACAAACAGGTTATTCAAATATCAAAGAAACATGATGTGCTCAAAATATGCTCAATCTCAGGGCACCTGGGGGCTCAGTCGGTTGAACATCCAACTCTTGATTTCAGCTCAGGTCATGATCTCAGGGTCATGGGATGGAGCCCTGCCTGAGGTTCTGCCCTCAGCACAGAGTCTGCTTGAGATTCTCTCTCTGTCTCCTTCTGCCCCCACCCCCACTCACTCTCTAAATAAATAAATAAAATCTTTAAAAAAATGTGCTCAAACTCTCATTAGGAAAAGACAAAGAAGATACATTACCATAAAAAAAATGGCAAAATGTTAAAACTAGAGACCATTAGATTTGGGACAGAATATAGAATAACAGGAATTCTTACAAAATTCTGATTGGAGTGTAAAGCAGTTCAACTTCTCCAGAAAAACAAATGACAAGCCACAAGACCACTACAACAAAAGAAGTTTGTCATCTATTAAATATGAAGATTAGCACATCTTATGTCCCAACCATATTAAATAGAAATGAATACACATTTATACAAAGATGGCTAACGAAATGTTCAAGGCAGAATTATTTAAATATTCTAAAACTAGAAAAAACCAAAGGCCAATAAATAGTAGAATGGATAAATTATATATTCATGCAATGAATATATATTCACATATGTATATATAATATACAATGAATCAGACTAAATTAAGCTATAGTGTTTGGTGGTAAAATGCTAAATGCAAGCTAGAAAATGGGAACCAAAGTAGGATATTGATTGTTTTTGTTTTTGAGGGGATAGAAGTGCTGTGATTTAGAAAGGGCAAGCAATTGGCTTTTATATAGCCAGTAGGGTTCTTTTCCTTGAGTTCTCTGGTTACATGAATTTGTATATTTTATAATAAAATGTTGAAGCTTCACGTTTATGTTTTATGCACTTTATATGTTCACAATTTTAAAAAGAACATTTTTTTCCTACACATAAAGGAAGTGAAGTTTAGAAAAATACAGCTTAGAAAGGAGATCATGTGTATTGCCTATATTTTCTAATACGATTTCCATAGCAACCCAAGTCGCATTCGAATAGAGTCTATTAAATTCACTTGGAGTATTGGCTTTCCTGGTTAGCTGTCAGCAGTCTCAAAATAGAAGTCCTTCAGACTGACAGTGATGTCACAAGCTATCTTTGTCAAAACAGAAGATCTATAGACCAGCAACAACTCCTCTAAGGCTGAATTAATTGCAGACGTTGAGGGTAGAGTGCGGCTCATCAACAGGACTCTTGAGAAAAGCTCCTATTGAGATTCCTTCAGAAGGATCGTTGAGCCATCTCAACGCACCCAGCAGCATGGCTGCTGTTTTACTGTTAACTCCACCTTCTAGCTCCCAAGAAGCAATGAACGAGAATTGCTTTGGTGATTTTGCAACCTTCTCAACCTCTCCACTCCCTTTTTTTCTATTTGGTTGTTTCTGCCAGAACCATAATAACACTTAAGTTAGCTTATAGGATTTTAGATCACGTTGAAGATTCTGTAAACTAGGATTGGTCCCTTAAATCTAGACCATTCTAATTCTGGAATTCCCATGAGCTCCATGCAAACAATTTGCCACTGGGTGACCCTGACTATGTACTTCAGTATTCCATCTGCCAAACCAAACTGTGCACATGAATACCTGAAAAGCATCTCAAAATTCTGTCCACAAATGAACTCCTAATATTCAACCTTCCCTCTTCAAACTTCCTTCTCTCAAGGTCTTCTCCATTATAAGAAGTAGCAACTACCCTTCTGGTTACTGGGTCTAAAGCTCTGGAATCATCACTGATAGCTCTCTTTCAAACCCAATGTCTGATTTATCAAGAAATCCAGCATACTTTCACCCTTCAATATAGATACAGAATCTGATTCAAGTTCACCTACTCCACTGCTGAAATCTTTCTGCAGGTCACCATCACGTCACCCCTGGATCCTTTCAACAGCCTCCACCTGTGTTCTGCTTTCCTCCTTGACAGCTGGCTTTTCTCAAAAAATCATCCATAAGACAGATTTGGTCTTTTGAGTGCTCTAAATTTTCCATGAGGTTCTTATTTCATTCATAACCAAATTCCTTGTAACTTACATGGACCTACTTGATCTGAGTCCCTATAATTTTTCTGACCACCTATCTTCTGACTGTTCCACTTGCTCCTCTGTTCCAGCCACACAGAACTTTTGTTCCTGAATTTGAGCTTTCCTCTGCCTGGAAAACGCCCCAGAAGTCCACCTAGCTTGCTCCTTTGCTCAATCTTTAATGCTACTTTCTCAGTGAGGCTTTCTCTGGGACCCTATTTAGATGATCACCATCTTGTCCTGACACTCTTCCCCTCTTCCCCACTTTTTTTTTCCTCCTTAGGACTCATCAGAGTCCCACATGTTTTATGTATTTGTCTTGTTTATATTCCATCTCCATTACTAGAGTATTAGCTCCACAAAGGCAGGAATCTTGGTCTGTTAATCATTCTGCATCCCCAGTGCCTGCACAATGATTGACATATAGTAAGTACTTGTACATTTTTGTTAAATAAATAAATGAATAAATATTTCCCCAAATGTACTTATACTCCAAGAGTTAACAGTTAATTGTTCCTTGTAAAAGGATTTTTGTGGTCAAGAAGACTTGGGGACCTTGCAAATTCCATTTCACCTTGGAGTTTCACAAAGCACATTGTCATATTAATGCATAAAAGAATTTATAAAACTTAAAAGCAAATGTTTAATTTTCTTTAACACAACATTTCTTCAAAATATCTGATTATGGAATTCTCTGATGTACATATGCAACCATTTATTTATTTATTTCTATCATTAGAAGGGTGTGTGTGTGTGCATAAAAGACCTCCTAATAACTCTAGAGCACATACCTTAGGAAATGTTATATTAGAATATAAAATTGAATTTGTCTCCAAGTTCAATTTCATTGAACCAGTCTATGCCTTTTCACAATTTCTAGTCATCTGGCTTCATTTTGTCAAGGAGAAAAACACAAAAAAAGAACTCTTACAAATAGTCTTTGGTTGCTGTATAATGATGCCATGATGTGTTTGTAGTCTTTAAAAAATCCATTATCCATAAATTTATCATTGCAAACTAAATTGTAACTTAAATAAACATGCCTTATTCAAAATACCTCAACGATGCAAACTGCCTTTGTAAAAATAACTGGAGTTTCAGCCAGGTGAACTGGGTTCAATTTCTGCCTCTACCCCCAAATTATTTGGATATAAGTTGTTATTACTTTGATTAAAGCTGTATGTTCAACAAGAAAGAATATATTTATTGATTCCCCACATGCTCAGTTTTTCACATAGTCCAGTGTCCTCCTTTGTGAAAGGGTGGCAATATTTACATCACAGAAGATTAACTGAGATGGAGTTTGTGCTGTAGCTGGCACAGTGCTTAGCACACTGCTGTTGCTGGGAAAATACTAGTCTCTTTACCTTTCTTTGTCTGTTTCAATACAGTAAATTTGGCTTTACAAAATGAGCTATAAATACAAACTACACAAAATACATCCAGATGAATATACCTGTGATTTATATGTGCCATGCTTTCACGCACATTTTTCTAATTACCTTAGAGCAAATTGTAAAACAAAGCCTTTAGTTGAAGCGCGTTTACGAACGCTGAGTCTAACAATCTGCTCTATACAGCAGGGATGGGAAAACTTAATTCAGAGCCAAGTTCTCTCTAATTTGTGTAAACTCTTTCAACCATATTTTTGTTTATTTTAGTTTGGTTTTTCAATATGAAGGAATTTTAAACATCATCTTTGTAATTGTAGAATAATACTTCGAGTGTAATAGAAGACGATGCTAGGGTATTGTAAAGCCACTGAAGGTTACTTATGAAAATCCAGCCTTCCAACAACATTTAATCAGAACCTGCTACATCCTCGCCTCTGGGCTGAGCACAGGGGACCCAAAGATGTTGCAGCAGAGTGGTATGAGCTTACAGACTCTCCATGAAAGCGAGAATACAATATCAGCATCTGTAAGTAGGAACAACTGACTTTTGCTATATCATATCTTCAGCCGGAAGAAAACAGTGAGTGCATGAGACATTTTCCAAGACATTTCTGAAAAGTAGCAAGTTTCTGTGCTACAGCTTTTCTGTTAATTAGAATGGTTTTACAGAGGTGTTATCAAATCTCCAGGTTAATCATACAGCATCTTCATTGAAGAAGGAATGGCACTATGTAGCTATCTAGTTGTAAATAACACTGAATTAAAAGAATGTAAAATCTGAATTGGCTGCCATGGAAAGGTAAAAACACTAAGGGTAGAGGTTTAAGAGTGCTCCTCACAGCATGTAGCCAATAAATGCTTGATGTTGATTCCCAGCTTTGCCTTTATCCGCTTGAGTAAACGTAGTCAAGTCTTAACATCGCTGAGCTTCTGTTCATGACAAATATAGGAATCTGGACTCCAGCCTCAAAAGTCTCAAAGATCCCCTTGACCCATGATACACTATGATGTTATAAATATTCATGGAAATATTCTGAATAGACCGATGGCACTGACAATACTAAACCTCAAAGTCCCCTTAGTGTGTTGGTCTGATTATTTCAATTTGGTAGATCAGTTGGAAAAAAGAATACAAAGTATTTAAAATGGTTTTCATTTCATGGAAAAAAACCTCAAAACATATTGACCCAATTTGAACTTTAAAAAAATGTTCAGACTTGCAAAAATACATCCCCTTCCTATAAAAGGGCTTTCAAATTCATATCTATGAAAAGTGTTGCTGGTGAGTTGAGATCCAAGAAAAGAAAAGGCACTTTTTTTTTTTTTTAAGATAAATGGGTAAGGGAAATTGAGGGCATATGAAAAGAAGACAGATGATGGAAGAAAAAAAAAAATCCACTCTTCTATGAAACAATGTTGAAACCAAGGAAATGAAATCATCTTTATTTCATGAAAAAATATCTTTGATAGAAAAATACAGAGGGATAGAAAAGCTTTTATGGCATTTTCAATAATAGATGTTCATACATATGCGTTAGCATCTGTGTGTGACAGAATCTCAAACTGAACCCGATCTTAACCACTTTCCAAGTTTAAAAGGGGGATCCATTTCCAAGTGACATCTCGTAAATTTCCCTGAAAAGACGTTCTATAATTCCTTATTGCTTCAAAGTCTGAATGTTACAGTGATCATACCGCAATTGGATTCCAAAATGTATTTCATTTTTAATTTTTTTTGACAAATTACACACTTCATATTTAGTGTTAACCACTTTAGTCTCATTTTTACGTAAGTGGAAGTTTTACAAACTGAAGTAACTATACACTGGCAGAAACTGCAATGTGCTCATAATATATTTAATGAATAACAGTATTCTTGTCCACCTGCTGTTTCACTAATGGCAGCTTGACAGCAATGTCAGCCTCCTAGGATATTGAGTATAATAAGGCAGTCTCTCCCTGCACCGTGCTATCACTGCAGCCCAAGGGAGACACGCTGCA
Organism: Ursus maritimus; assembly: GCF_017311325.1. Classification (NCBI taxonomy): domain Eukaryota; kingdom Metazoa; phylum Chordata; class Mammalia; order Carnivora; family Ursidae; genus Ursus; species Ursus maritimus. The sequence goes on from NW_024426885.1 coordinate 44,628,562, forward strand.
ACCCTCAGAGAAAACTCCAGCTTTTCCAAGGATAGTTCTTTTAATGCTCATGCTTCAGCTACTAGGACATCATCCTTTGCATCCTTTGTCATAATTCTATTTGAAAAGTCAGTGATTCCTCAGTAGTAAAATATGTACATGGCCACCATGAAAGAAAAAACTTCAGAAAAAATTATGAGTAAAAGATTATTCTTGGACAGAAGCTTCATTTTACCAAATTGAAGACATTTTCCTACCATAACATCAAGCCAAAGAAAGAAGATTTTGAAATCTGCCCCTGTAGTTCTGAGTCCATTTTTACAACTAACAATAAATAGGAAAGAATGTCCACATCCGTCTCCGGATGCCCTCACCTGTCAGTGTGCATACCTAAAAACCAGAAGGACTGAAAAAGTTTACATTATTGTAAGACACAACACACAAAAATAGCTATGTATTTTCTACCTCTGAGACAGAAAAATGGGTTAAAACAAAGGTGACAAATGCTAGAAGTAAATGTAAAGACTTACATTTTGAAAGGATATCCTTGTAAATCTGTTATATCAGAAGAGACCAGTAAAAAGCAATCTTAGACTAGTCCCCTAAAAGTGGCCCAAGATATTTTTGTTTGACTAGAGACTATATTAGACAACCACAGCTTTATGACACAAATGTCCTTTTTTTATTTTAAGGGAATTTTTAAAAGGTAAATATATAAAACTAGACATAAACACATGGTGTTTCTATCTCTTATTCAAATATAAAGTCAAACCAAAGTACAAGGTAAATCCAAATAAAATTTCAAAACGGATAAAACTCAATAATATAAAAAAAGACAGGATTGCACACTATTATCTCCACCATATAAGGTGTGCATATTTGGGAAAGATGCTGGGGAAAAATAAAACCACAAGAAGTGCTCCCTGGATGGAGATAAAATAAGCAAGTTATATTACAAACTGAATTAACAAAATTATAGCGTGCAAAGAAGAGTAGATATGCCGAGCTATTTTAGACCATTTACTGTGAACATGGGCTACTCTAAGTGTAAGACATGCATTATCTCATGTAAATTTCAAAACACTTTGACAAATAGGCTTAGACTTCTGAAGAGATACTGACAAACCGTAGTTTTTCCAGAAAAAGTACACAGGAAATAAAGGCTTGAAAAGAATATCATTAACAAGTAAGACGTTGATAAGATAGGCCATGATAATTGTCTTGAGGTATGAGATGGAATATCAGATGAAGGAATATATCAGAGAGCAGATACAGGTTGACTGGAGAAACTGTTTCCAGTGATTCCAAGAGTTGTTGGGATATGTACTATTATAATCCCTATCTTGCATGCAAGAAAATTGTGGCCTAAGGAAGTTAATGCACCCAAAAGTTGCAATACCAGTAATTAAAAGAAGAAAGATTCAATCCCAGGAATCTATAACTTCATGGCACTGTGCCACACAGGGAGCCAGGCTTCCATTCAATATAGTGAACTGACCAGTTAAAAGAGACAGTTCAACCAGAAGATCTCTGAGGCCTCCTTCAAATTTATGATAAATATTAATACATCACTTGTTCGTAGAATAAGAGTTTGGGCAATTGTTGGAAAAATCTACCTATAAATATATGAAGTTTGATATTAGTCAGAAAAAATTTCCTTTAAAAAAAAAGATTTACTTACTTATTTTAGAGAGAGAGATAGCATGTGCATGGAGGGGGCCAGAGGGATAGGAAGAGAGAAAATCTCCAGCGAACTCCCCGCTGAGCGAGGAGCTGGACACGGTTCTTGATCCCACGACCCTGAGATCATGACCTGAGACATAAACCACAGAGACAGCACAACTCCTTAAGTTACAGGATAAGACCTAAGTACCTGATACATTGGGAATGCAGATATATATCTCACAACTTCTTTCTCCATTCATTTATTGATGGACACTTAGGCTGCTTCCATGTCTTAGCTATTGTAAATAATGCTGCAATAAGCATAAGAATGCATATATCTTTCCAAATTAGTGCTTTCATTTTCTTTAGGTAAATTAGTGGAATTGCTGGATCATATATTTCTATTTTTAAGTTTTTGAGGAGCGTCGATACTGTTTTCCACAGCGTCTGCACCAATTAACATTCCTACCAATAGTGCACAAGGGGTACTGTTTCTCCACGTGCTTTTCTTGACTTTTTGATTCTACCCATTCTGCCAGGTGTAACATGATTTTGCATTTCCCTGATGATTAGTGATGTCATCCAACTAGCTTTTTTTTTTTTTTTTAAGATTTTACGTATTTGTTTTAGAGATAGAGGTGGGCGGGGAGGAGCAGAGAGAGGAAGACAAGCAGACTCCGTGCTGAGCACAGAGTCGGACACGGGGCTCCATCCCATGACCCTGAGATCACGACCTGAGTCAAAATCAAGAGCTGGATGCTCAACTGACTGAGCCATCCAGGTGCCCCCCAACTAGTTTTTAAACTATGTCTTCTACATCCTGGAGCATCATAAAATTACATAAGTGAATATGACTTTAGGAAAAGGACATGACTGTTGTTTCCAAATACACCATCTTGTTTTATTCTAACCACATTCCTGGGAGATATATATCAATACTCCATTTTACAAGTGAATAATTCAGTCTTATTGACCCACACTAGCCCACCCATATAAAGTTAGTCCTTGAAAGCTAATCCAATCCTTGGTTTGTTGGATCCTAGAGCTTGAGCTTTACCCAGGGTCCTACTTGTTGATAGTGAGTGTTACCCACTCAAAGGGCAGTACTCAAAAGACAATATACGATGATATATGACATAGGCCTTTGCAGCATATGGAATTTCTGCATTGACCAGCCAAATGTTCTGGGAATTCAGACTCTGAGCTGACACTGTAACAGGGTGATACTGGCCTTTGTGGATCTCACAATATTTGGGGGACAGAGAGACATAAACCACAGAGACACCACAACTCCCTAAGTTATAGGAGAAGACCTAAGTACCTGATACATTGGGAATGCAGATATACATGTGAGGACATGTTAGACATGGGGGGTGGGCCTTAATTCCGTGGCACAAAGAAATCACATGCAGAGAAGACAGAAAGATTATGATGTGTTCAAAGGAGCAAACGTGAGTTTGAATGGTTGTAGATGGCATACACAGAAGAGATGAGGTTAGAGAATTAGTGAGAGCCGAGATGGGCCTAAAATGCTCTAGTATTTGGTACCATTCCAGGATTCAAAAACTCCCCTGGAGGAATCTGACAAAAGGATCAGGGAGTAAGGTGAGGTTTCCTTAGACAACAGAGCTTCCACGATACCACACACACAAACACCTGTTCTATCTATGTAGAAGATTAGTGATTTTCCTGGGCTATGAAAGGCAGAAGGTTTGTTTATATGTGGGGCTTAGGAGAGATGAGGGTCCACATTTGGGGCAGCTGCTGCCCCTCTCAACTGTGTCTCCCTGGCCAATGTCCCCAGAAAGCATGAGAGGAACTATAGAGGGGAAATCTTCAGGACAGTGTTGGAAAGAGCTACCTAAGCACAGAGCTGGTGCACCCTCTGTCCTTGGGGGTTTATAATCACATACACACATAGACACACAGATCAGTTTACATGGGGCAAACACAGTGCAACACAAGGGAATGCAGAAAGGAAGGACATAATCTGAGTGCCTAATACATGCCAATAAACTCACACATTGTGTGTTACATTATCAATTTTTATATTACTGAATCTTAAGAGACAGAAATGAGTCTACACAAACGAATAGATATATAGGTAGGTAGGTAGCTCATGGATAGATCAAGTCACCCTTTGATGCATATCTGTCTGCCTGCAGAATATATCCCTGCTTTCCATCACCCTGCTTGACTCTCTTAGCATCTCCTCTCCTCACAGCATTAGAAGAGTGGAATCACTGGGGGCGCCTGGGTGGCTCAGTCAGTTAAGCGTCTGCCTTCGCCTCAGGTCATGATCTCAGAGTACTGGGATCGAGCCCCGCATCGGGCTCCCTGGTCAGCAGGGAGTCTGCTTCTCCCTAACTCTCTCTCAAGTAAATCAATAAAAAAAAAAAAAAATCTTAAAAAAAAAAAAAAGAAGAAGAGTGGAATCATTGAACCACTACTCTGATTCCACAGAGCAACTCCAGAGAATAGATACCTTGATTTTTTCCAGTAGGAACAAAAAGCCCTGTATTCTCATAAAAACATGTTTGTGACTGAAGTGAGCAGCCTGAACGTAACAGGGAAATGAATGGATGGTGAACAGATAAAGACACAGCTGTTATTACTTCATTAACGCTACCTTCAACTGCACCCTTTGGTAAGGTAAATGCTACTCTCTTTCTCAAAAGCTAAGTTAGTATGCTACCACTTGTTTTCTGAAGCATCCATATTTGAGATGTTAAGGGATTTCACTCACAACAAGAACTTGGCTTTAAAATACTTCATCATTTGCTCTAACAGCAGGATTTACAAGGCCCAGAACCAGTGAGTTTACAGGTGGCATTTGCCATGTTAAACATCCATTGCTGCTGAGAGATAATTCAGGAACAGCTTTGTATTATTTCTGCTTAATTCTCATTGTGTAACCAGCAGAGTTACCCTGGGGACACGCACAACACTCTGGCTCCAGTCCCTCCTGCTCCCCGTCCCCATTAATTCTGCTTAGCTTGCTGTATTCCTCATATCAACATTCATTTGGTTTTCAGGGGGAGTGAAGTGTGAGATAGAAATGGGTCAGAAGGGGGCCACCCCTCACTGTGCTCATGGCCCCAAAGCCTGGGTGAGCAGGTAAAATACTGAAGACTGAATTAATCTGAATTTTACGTAAGCAACAATTTTTATATAGATATGCCACATGCATTTCATCTATTTGTTGAGTATCTGAAATTCAAATGTAAGTGTGGGGTCCCACATTTTTATTTGCTCAGTCTGGCAACCCTTCTCACAATGCTCTTCTACAGCTGAGGCCCTCGCTGAGTGTATGTGTGGCCCTGACTCAGTAAGCTCGAAGCCCAGCACAGGGGCAGTGAAGAGACTATTGTCACATTTGCAGAGAACATGCCATCCTCTATTACGCTGGTGGGGCAGGACTATGGGAGGAGTTCAAGCTCTGGAGAGATTTGATCTGAATTATAAATTCATCTTTACGATGTATCAGTTGAACATATTTCTTTTATTTCCATGCACCTTGTTTCTTCATGTGTGCCAGGAGAAAAAAATTACCTCATTAGTCTTTTTTAGAAGAACTTCCTTTGCCCTGACTGCATCTTATGTCTTTGTTTGTCATAATGGCGGCCTCCCTGATGCACTAGTCTGAATATAGACAGCTTCCTTGATTATATATACCAAGTAGCTCTTCCAATCTGGATACTAAAATACAGGATCAATTTTTCCTGGACCAAAAATCCAGTCACTCAGATGATGGAGATTTTCTATATCACATATTTGAGATTTCTAATAACTTTGAAAGATAAAATGAGATAACTCATGTGAAATTACCTACCAAGCCGATAAGTCACATTAATAGCTAGCGAGGGTTAATTCCCTTCCTTCCATTTCTCACAAGTGTTAGTAAGCTTTATCAGTAAAAAGAGTCTATATTCTAGGAAATAAATACAGGAAATAGAGTGAATGAGTGAGTGTAACATCCGAGTGGGTAGCTTCACTAGGCAAGCAAAGTTCACTTGACTTCCTTCACTTGTGTCTGATCTTGCTGGAAATATTAAAGGAGGAAATGCAGCCAGCCTGCATAACCAGGCTGCAGATATAAAGACACCTCTTTAGAACCAAATTCTAAAAAGAGATCTCCAGCTTTCATAGACATTACTCTAGAGAGAGCTGATTCTGAACACTTAGCTGACATTCCATGGAATGCCCTGGAAAACGGCTCCCATTTTCTAAGATAACTCCAGAGTCCCTACTTTCTAAGGTACAAAAATTAGCACATGGTAAAGAAGAGAACATTAATGTTCAATTTCCTTTTCCCGGAAGAAGCAGAGTGATGTAGACAACGTAAAAGCAAAGCTCGGAGAGCATCCGGGTCAGAAATCCTCATCAATGAAGCTGCTCCCAGGAGGGACAGGAGTTGGATGAGTTCATTTGGATCAGCACTTAATAAGCACCAGGCTTTGTGCAAAGCACTTTATATGCTCCGTGTGTTTAGATCTGCACAGCAACCCGATGAAATTGGTAATGACCTCATCCCTCTTCCACAAACTGGTAACTCTAGGATTAGAGATGATAAATCCCTTGTCCCAGGTCATACATATACTAAACGGTGGAGCCAGAATTAAACCAAGTCTTTCTGTCCCTGTATGTCAAAGTTTCTCACCACATAGGCAGAGACCTCCTACATCAGAATCATGTTCAATACTAGGAATCTGATCCATCCCATAACTACCTAATCAGATATCTGAGGCTAAGAACAGGAATTGACGTTTACAATGAGCTGCCTAATGCCTGGGATGAAAGTTAAAGCTGAGAGCTCTTGAATTACGTTATTCTGCCTACTTGAGAATCTTCCATTATTCTCAGTATCTCAATCTGCAACTATGACACTAACAGAAAACATGGACTTAGAAGCAAGAACAATTCATGAACTATTCTATAAGTACCTACTTGGTCAGTCAGGATCTTCTATGATCAATGCTCATTTCGAGTGAGCTGGAAGCTAAACTTCTGAGAATTCCTTAGATGCCACTCACTGCTTCAACAGGGGATATCTCCAGAAAGAATATTGGTGACTGACTGAGAGTTATCTAGAACTAAACCACAGGGTCTTGGGTTTCACTGAGTTTGCTTATAGATTTTTTTCAATCATTTAATTAAATTAAAGGTTAAGAAAACCATACATCATTTAAATTCATTTTAAAATCAATTCAACAAATATTTATTGAGTTCTTATAATTATGCTAAGTCCTGGACTACCGATGCAACAATGAGTAAGTCCTGTTCTCACAGAGTTTATTTTCTAGTAGGAAGACTCATAATAAAAAGTAGACACATAAACTAGTTAGTAATAAAGGTTATGGAAGAAACAGAAGAAGCTAATATGAATGAGATGGGAAATACATATAATAGGACGGCAAAGGAAAGTCTCTTAGGAAGTGTATTTGAACTGAGGGCTTTATGATGAAGAGGAAGCATGTACAGATAAGTAGTGCAGCTAGAACTGGAAGAACAGCCAGTGCAAAGGCCCTGAGGTAGACAGAGGGACAAGGAGAAGGCTAATATGGCAGAAACAGTGAATTGGAAAGGGAGTGATAGGAAGTGAAGTCAGAGAGGTAGGCTGTACCAGATCATGGAGGACTTGGCACAACAACATATGGTACCTGTATTTAATTCTAAATCCATTAGAAATTTTCAAGTGGGGAAATGACATGATTTACACTTCATTTTAAATAAAAACTTATATGTAATTTAAATTAAATTATAATGCAAATTGCCTATGCTAATAACCAATAATTCCTCCTCCAAATCATCTCATCCTGTTCCTGGTTATTCTAACATCCTTATTTGGATGTTTCCTCCTCTGCCCATGGAAATTCTACCCTTTGCTCAGAAATCTGATCAAGGTACACTGTGCCCCTGGCTCTGCTCTTTGTTCCTCATCCCCACAGCCTCCCCAGGTGTTCTGCCTTCACCTCTTTCTCTCTGCCTGACACAGACTAAACAGAAATTCGTCTTTATAATACCCACAATGTGATTCAAAGAGCAAGCATTTGGTGAATATTTGGAGGAAAATTTGAGCTTGGCCCATTAGCCTGGGTTTCGCACACAAGGCCTCCAGGCAACGTCTGCACAGCTACTGCCGGCACAAGCTGATCTGATCACTCCCTGCTGGAACCCTCTGAAGGCTTTCTTTCGCAGCAAGATAACATCATTCATCTTTCCGAGGGTGCAGAGAGTCATCATAATTTGTTCTGGCCTAATGGACCAACCACCTAGCCGACCACACTCCCTTTCAGGTGTATTATGTTTCTCCAGCGCCTCAGGACTCCTCGCCATTTTGAAAGCCCCTATTCTCATCCACCTTTTATTTACCAGTGTTCTTCCTTGTCCCCTTTCCTCACGTTTCCTGCTGCCATCCCCCAACTGTAGGAATACGCTTTATTCTTCCACATAAAGATCTCTTCAACTGTTCTAAGGAGATGTGGGTGCTCCTTCCTCAGCGTTCCTTTCTCCCAGGATTTATGAGAGTATGGTTTCTGAAATCCTAGCTCTATGAAATATGCTTCTCTGGAAAAATATTCAGAAAATATTGCCTACTCTAGCCTTCTCTCCAAGATTTATGGATGGGTAGAAGTACACCGAAGGCTTTGTAAAATCATGCCGCAGAAGCATAGCACCTCATACTTCCCACATGGATGTGAACTCACATCGTATTTATGTGCCTGAGTATGGAACACAGGTTAACATCCTGCAGCTGTTTAGGAACCCTGCACTTGCCTTTTGTAAGACAAAAAGACCAAAAATCCTTCAATTAAAGTCCTTTTCTTTTTTTTGCCCTGAACTGTAATTCTTGGTTTACAAGTCTGTTCCCCACACAGAACAGTGAATGTCTTCAGAATCTGTCTTATCTGTCTCGCTGTGGCTCTGGTGTGGCAAGGGTGAGCTCCCAAAGGCGCTCCACACATTCTGACTGAACTGCTTATTGAGGAGGACCAGTATTATCTTCACTTTGATGCATCTTTAGGTATTCTATCCAACTTTTTTTTTTTTTTTTTTTACCTCTCCAATGCAAAACTTCATCTGGCTTCTGAAGCATTGGTCAGGAAAACCTGAATATAACATTCCATTTTTTTTGTGTGTGTCTTTTTAAGATTTTATTTATTTAGTAGAGAGAGTGAGAGAAATGGAGAGCACAAGGGGGGCAGGGGTAAAGGGAGAGGGAGAAGCAGACTCCTTGCTGATCAGGGAGTGCGATGCGGGGCTGAGTCCCAACACCCTGGGATCTTGACCTGAGCCCAAGGCAGAGGCTTAATGGACTGAGCCACCCAGGGGCCCTCCATTGGTTTTTTAACCTCATTGGGAATTACTTTGCAATGACAATCTGAACATCTTTGTTGCTGTTTTTTTCTAGCACACTTAAGAAGATCTTTGGAATCTATTATGAGCTTATGTACATTTTAGATTAATTAACATATGTATGTAATCAACTTGATTCTGGGTAAGATCTCACATTCTTTTGAGTCTAATCTGACAATCCAAAAATCCAGTGCTTTCTATTAGATCTTAATTCTCTCTAACCAATAAAATAGCAGTCACCGCTTACAAAAGTTCAAAAATTTTTTAAGTGTTTAAGCTATGGTTTTATTTATTCCATTGATAAAAATGTTGCCCTAGAAGCAACTGGAAGGTCCAATCATGGCTGATCTTGATCCTACGTATAACATTTCATTGTCCCCAATTTACCCATCACTAAATTGATATAATCTATGCTTCATCATATTATAAAAGAAGTTCATGGACTCTATCCAGCTTTTGCTGCAGTGTACATGAAACTCTTAATTTAGTCATTTAGAAGCTTTATGAGAAATTATAATGTCAACTTGGAAAAATGTAGTTGTCCTATGTCAGTTTTCAGTGAATAGTACTGTATTTCTAAATTGTTCACAACAAATACTTTTCTCAGTGTCTGCAAATTAAATTTTATTAATCAATTCTGGAAACTGATCTACAAAAGTATTTACAGAAATGTCCATTTTCTCCTTTATAGAAATCATAATTACTAGATCTGCATATTTTCCAGTACATCTCTTGGTTGTAACCCTTTCTCAAAGAAGAGCACTGAAAGTTTTTATTCTCACCTGAAAATTCTGTCAGATTTTAAGTTATTTCACTTATGGTTTTGATTGTTTAGAGACTTTTACTTCTAACCACTGGAGGTACAAATATGTGCTAATGACTAGTATCAGATTAATCATATATATGCTATATTATCAAAATTTTATAATACCAAAATATTATCCTAACTTGTATGGAGAGGCAAACTTCAGAACAATCAACCAAATCAACACATCACTTCATTAAAAAAAAAAAGTAAAAGAAAAAAGAGAAAAAGAGATAAATACTTGGAGGGGTTTGTGATCAGGAGCTGAAATATTAGCACTTGTACTGAGACCTATGTTAAAAAAATCTTCGTGTAAAGAGAGGGAGCGGCCATGTTGCTAAAGAGAAAAATAACTTAAAAAATAAGATTGTATAACTGTTTCTTAAGCAGAATCTTGGGAAGTCCTTGGAGAGACGGTTCTACTCACTATTCCATTTGGCAAATGTCTCCTATCAGAGGAGCTGGATGTGTAATGCCTTTATACTCCAGTGACATTCAACAGTTAAGACCACCTGACTAATGCCACTCAACACAGTCTGTAATTACCAAGAAACCTTCAATACACCACATTTCTGTAGCTCATCCTACGAAAGTCTATGACGACCAGCCAATGTGAGCCTTTTTGTGCACCTGGCAGTTACAATTCTGAATGTAAAGCTAAAGACTGGCAACTGGTTTAATTTTCAGTTTCTCATAGCTTGGATAATGTAGGTTATCACCCAAATTCTTATAACCTCATGGTACTTGGAAAACGTGACCTTTAACCCTCAGGATTAACTTCATTGCCACTTGAAACATTGCCAGAGTGATCACAGAGCCTTCATTGTGGGACATGCCCAGCAGTTAGGTACCAGCGAATTCAAGAGCTCTGAAGGATGATGGACTTAGGTTCAAATCCTGTATTTGCCATTTCCTTCCTCTTTAAATGAGATATTTCAGCTAAACAGACCTTAGTTTTGTCATTTACAAGATAAGGACATAAAAACTTCCTATCTCATTCATTATTTTTACTTTTTAAAGTCCAACGAGATGATCTAAATTTTGAGGCACATGTCAAGCTTTAATAATGTTAACTTATTACTCTGCCACATATAATTTCTCATGTAGTTTAATATGGTAAAGGGCATATAAGAAAGTAAACAGATATTCTTGATTGCACCCCCTCTGCAAACACATACACAGATACATTAATCCGTAAGTTACCATTTTGTTTGATAAGAAAACATGATATATTCAAATGAATGAAAACAGTTTTGTTCTACGTAAGTCAGAAATTTCAGCATAGAGAAGGAGTATCATCTCTTCTGTATCTCTAATGACAATTCACAAATTTGGGTGTATACATGAACTCATTTGACAGACATACTAGCCTGTTAGATTTAAAGGAACACACACCAAATCACTCATAATAAGCATTATGGTTTTAAGGAAAATATCCCCACTTTATATCATCCAGATAGAATTAGAAACTAGACACTTCTCAGGAGATTGTCTTCGGTTCTTACTAAAATATACTAAAATAATTATTTTACATGATAGAATGAAGAGACGCTCAATATGTGGTGAAGTTTGAAATAATGACCTTATCAATTCTAAAACTATACAGAGATTTTAGACCACAGAGTTTGAATATAACACATTTCTAAGCCTCTCCTTTTGGAAAACTCAGAATTTCATTCTTTTTGCTTTTTTTAACTTCAAAATACAGAGATTATTCTAGAATGACTTTTTCAGATTTTAGTTAAGAATCTCCTTTTCCCAAGTTCTATAAACCTTTTGATTTAAAAAATTATACTAGGGCTTACTCAATCAAAATCTGCATAAATATATTATGTTATCTTTAAAACAATGTCAAATTACAAACAAGACATTTAACTGACAGAGTTCCTTTTATTTTTCCATATGAGAATGAAAGAAATTTGCATGAAAGATCTCCCATACAATCTTCAGCTCTCCCTGTGGTTTGCTAATATGTTTGCAAGTGGCATTGCACCTGCTTTTATACAAACATCTTTGATGTCTACAGCATCCAATGCATCAGGGCATTGTCAAAGAAATAGCTGCATAACAAAGAGCTCAAATGGATATAATGAGATACCTCCATGACTGAGCACCTGACACTGCAGCGAGATATTTCTCAGATGAGAAATCCCTCTTCATGATCAATATGCCTTCCAAACTTTGGCCAATCTGACATGCCCTTTGACCATCTGTCTCCCCTGGACGTTTGGGTGGATTTCCCAATGAGTGTTTGTGCTGACAGTGAAGTGTGTACTCCATCTCCTGATATTTTCACCCAGTGTGGAAAACTGGGACCATCTGACCTTAAAAATCTCAATTTCCCTCATGCATGCATGATGCATAGGTTAAGTCATTAATTCAAGAAATATTTTTGATTACTGACTGAATATAAACTCTGATTTTACATTTTTTTCACAAACACAATTTTGTGTTTTCAGGTACCTTCAAATTCCTGCTTAACTTAAGTTTTTTAAACTGATACCATATTTCAGGACAGTATTTGTTGTTGATATGTCCATTGTACCAGTCCCAGAAGTATCATTAAGAAAAATTCATGAATATAATTAAGGACAAATCCTTTTGAATGCTGACAGATTTATGGACATAAGTTTCAGCATGGCTTCTATAGTAAGATAATTATTCCTTGAAATTAATAAATCGACTCAGAAAAGCTTTTTGGTTAAGTGTTTTTACTGAAGTTGATATGCTTTCTTTGGTCCTAAAGTAGTGACTCTAGGGAGCTTATGGACCCAGATATAGAGACTGAAATAGCAAGGCTCACCCTAATGTGGAAGTAATACAGAGCTGGGACAGATTGGGATTATGGCATCACTCAATACAGTTTATTCACTTTGGCTGGTACTCAGCTTACAGGACTCCTCCCCCAGGAACTGTCTCAGAATTTCCTAAACACATTTAGATGCTTTTTTAAAATTCATTTTTTTCCTTCATTGTACCCTGCCTATGTCATTTTGATAGCACTTGTTAATATTACCTCAATTATGTGTAGCTTTCTTTCTTTTCAGTTTCAGAACCTCTGGGCATTTAAAGGATGTGGTTTATATATCTGCATCTGTAGTATCTTATCCATCTGGCATACAGTAAGTGTGAGAAGTGTATGTTGACAAAATAATAATAGGATTCCTGTTGAGTCATATGATTTGGAGTTCCTGCTTTAAATAGGAATTTATTAAGATGCATAAAGTATTCAGCTTGTGTGTCTGATCAATAGCATAGACTTGGCCACTGCGAAGACAAAGACTTGGGGAGAAGAGCTGTGTGCTTCATATCATCATTTTGTGATCTGAATTCCAACTCAAGGAAGGATGAAATTAACATTGTCCGAAGTAAGAATGATAAAAGTTGAGAAGACAGCTATTCTAGAACTCATTAAAACAGAACTGACACTGATCATTTTAGGTACTCCAAAATACTGATATGATTCAGGTTATAGACACTATGCCTACATTTCTGCTTCTCAGCTAGAGAGGTCATATTACTGGGATGTAAGGTAGTAACCTTCAGTGGAAGGAATTTCACCCATATAGACTCTAAAATCACAAGTTAAATCTGAAAATATATGTTCCCAAAGCAACAAACAGAATTTTACATATTCAGTTAGAATATGGGTGGGAGTGAACACTGTCAGGAACTAGTAAGGTCAGTGGAAACAGTTCATTAACTAACCTATTCACCATTTCAAACAAGCCTTCATTAGTTGTCATTATCTGTATACACGCTACATATTCCCTTCTGACTTCTTGCCCAACCCCTTCTGTCCAAGGCAATCTCTACTGCTGGAGTCAAATATTCACACACTGAAAACTCATTTCCTGTAAGGCTTTACAGCTACAGTTTGACACCAAGTTTTGCAAGATTCACTATAACCTTAATCTTGAGATTCATAAAGATGAACTACACAATTACCTGTTATTTTTCACCTACCAGTAACTGAAGTCTTGTAAATGTTTTAACACAGACTTTTTATTTTTATTTTTTTTTAAGATTTTATTTATTTGTTTGACAGAGATAGAGACAGCCAGCGAGAGAGGGAACACAAGCAGGGGGAGCGGGAGAGGAAGAAGCAGGCTCACAGCAGAAGAGCCTGATGTGGGGCTCGATCCCATAACGCCGGGATCACGCCCTGGGCCGAAGGCAGACGCTTAACCGCTGTGCCACCCAGGCGCCCCTAACACAGACTTTTTAATACATATCTTGGTTCCATAGCAAACTGTTACCATAAGGTAACTATGTCACTGGAGGTCCTCAGGAAAAGCCCAATAGGAAGGTGACGGATCCATTTTTTTTTTTAACAGTTACAATTAACATCAATGCAACAATTTGTTTACCTAACCATGGCCATACTACTTGTGAAGTCTGAAGCTAGCCCAGCCCCTGTAATTCTTGACCCATTTGACTATAGTCTCCTCTCCGTGCCAACAACGTGCTGGAGTACTCCCACGATAACTGCTCATCAATTACATTCAGGTAGCTAGCCTTTTGTCACTTCCTTCCACATCTACCTTATATTTCATGATGCTTCATTTGAATATTATCCTGAATTTCATTGCCCTTATGATTTTTCATCTCATCTATTCTAGCAAAACCCCAAGCCTGCAGGAATTGAGCTGTCTGCTTTTTCTATGATATAATACCCAGATAATAGAACGCTAACGAAAAATACCACAAAACAGGGAAGATCAATTCCAGTATAAATATTAAATCACTAAGCTCTAATCAACCCTAAAAACTTCCAGCAGTACACTACAAACTTGACATCTTCTCTCAATATGTCGGAGGTACCCGGGAACTCAACATTTCCAAACCTAATCTAGTAAAACATCTCCCGTAAATCTGTTCCTCTTCCAGTGTTCTTTTTCAGTAAATGGGCCCACCTTTTATCTAAATAGGCAAACTATAAACCCTGCATCATCCTTGATAATCTCCCTTTTCTAACCTTCAACATTAATTCTTCTCAAATACTTGTTGATACCATGTCCTAAATATCTATCACTTTTCCCATATCTTCCACAATCACACTAGTCTAAGCTAATATCATCTTGCCTGACATAGGTCTTAGGAAACTCTCAACTGTGTATCTACTGGTTCATTACCTATTATATATATGTAAGCTTACTAGACGGTGTCATTGGACCAGTTTTTTTGGTTCCATGTTTACTATTTTTTTATCTCTAATACTTCGCATTTTTTCTTTGCTTATAATGAGCACCTGATAATTATTTGCTGAATGAATTGCTGAATAGAAAAATGAATACAATTAAATTTATAAATATTAACACAATAACCATATTCACATATGAAGTATTAATATCTATATTATATAAGAGAAAAATCCGAAGTTCAACAAAAGCCAAACAAGCAAAGAATTATTAATTTGGATTTCAAGTTTAGGTCTCTCAATTTCACTAACTTTAACTCCCGAGTATCCCTCCATTTTAGCACCACGATATATACCAAACCCACGGAATTTTTATTTTTTATTTTACTTACAAAATAGACTGAGAAAAGTTATGTTCAATTCTTAATGTAATTATCTATGAACATAACAATAATAATAACAATAATAATAATAGTTCCTGAACATAATAATAATCCTGTGGAAGACATCCTAATGCTTTTAAAAACATACCATTCACGGCAACTGCTTTCACAAGAAATATTTTAATTTTGTAAATGGAAATGTTTATATAGCCCATACTCCCAACTGATTGATACTAAAATGTATACAAAGTAGTCATCATGCAAAAGGAAAAGGAATTAGAGCAGAAAATAACAAAACTAACATTTTTAAGCCATCACTATTATTTTCAATCATTTATTGAGTGTTTGCCATCTAGTAGACATTGTGCTAAGCAATTTCCATGTGCAGTAAACTAGGAACTATTATCATCCCTATTTTACAGATAAGAAAATTGAGAAATAGAGCAAACAAAGCCAGGAGCCAGATCCAACCTCAGTACGATTCCAGAGCTGCACTTAACATTCAATTGCCTTCCCGGTAAGTAGTTAAGTCTTTCATTTTGAGCCATTACTTAGTGAAAAATTGACAAAAACACTTTTACTACTAACAGCATCTGATAATGAGACATTTCAATTATAATCAGATGGGGAAGGCGAACACTATATACATTATGAAACTTAGCTTTTTCTAGATATTTAAGGAGAAAAATGTTTAGTCTTACCCATGAATTCAATCCCCAAGTGGTCTGCTACACCAAAGTCCGCATGTGAGGAAGAGAAACAGAAAAAGAGAAAAGATTAGAAAAAATTCCACACGGAATTCAATGCTTCTAAGACTGACCTTTCAAGGCAAAAAATATGTCTTTATTTTAACAACCATTTTTTGAGACAGATAATTTTACAGATTGCCCACAATTAGGGGTGCTCTGAACACCAACTCATATTTCCCAATGGCCTGGAGCTGTCGATGAAATAATATTGTATCGATTACCAAGTATGCTAAGTATAAATTTGGCAAAAAAGAAAAGAAAAAGACACAGGAAAAGAAAAGTAAAAGAGAAAGTTCACACAAAGAATATCTGGTACTAAAGTTATTTTCAGAACTCACGATATTTTATGTAGAATAACTACTGGTTCAGAATCAATTTATCTGTACCTCTATGTTAATAATACGCCAGTAAAGACTTCTGCCTGAAACCTTAACCAGGCCCTCTGCACCTTCACAAAAATGAAATGATACTGGATTTTTCCCTCTTCATTTATTAGATGAGAAACCTATGGTTCAGTGAGACTGAAGTCTTACACTTGTCTTGTAAGAGGCAGATCCAGGGCACAAATCCAGTCTGTCTGACCCGTCAGTCTTAGGACTAGTAAAGTTGGCAGTGCTTCCTATCAAAAACTCATGATACATGTGTCCATGTCTGTTTTCTGTGTGTGTGGACAGCTGACCATTTTGACCCACTAATGCTAATGTCTGTCTGTGGTCACAGTGATAAACTGGGCCTGGCCATACCCAGGCATTCAACCATAGAGGTTTGTTTATTTAAATGGTGCTGTCTTGGGGCACCTGGGTGGCTCAGTCGGTTAAGTGTCTGCCTTCAGCTCAGGTCTTGATCCCAGGATCCTGGGATAGAGCCCCGAGTTGGGCTCCTTGCTCAGCGAGGAGTCTGTTTCTTCCTCTGCCTCTGTGCGTTCTCTCTCTCTGTTGCTCTCACTCTTTCTCTCTCTCAAGTAAATAAATAAAATCTTAAAAAAAAAATAAATGGTGCTTTTTTTAAATCATTCAGTTATTCACTCATTCACTTTTAAAATTCATTGTATTATTTAATGATAGTTTTTGTTGTAGTAATATGTTTCTTAAATGAGAATACATGAAAAAAAAGTATTGCTACAATTGTATTTGTTTCTAAGACTAATCACTGGGCTTCCTTTTCTGCATTTTCTATTTAGAAAAGAAGCTGTTTTTTTTTTTTTTAAGAAAATACATGTTTAGTTATCTTGACTATTTTAGTGCCTTTCTTATTTGTAAATAATTCATTTTTTAATTTTATTGTGGTAAAATATATATAACATAAAACTTGTCCTTTTAACCATTTTGAATATACAATTTAGTGGCATTAATTACATTCACAATATTGTGCAACCATCACCACTGTAATTCCAAAACTTTTCCATCACCCCAAAGAGAAACTGTACCCACAAGGCAATAATTTCTCATTTCTTTCTCCCCCCAGCCCCTGGTAACCTCCAATCTACTGTCTGTATTTCTGAATTTGCCCATAAGTAGTTCATTTATAAAGTAACTCAATAAAACATATCTTTCATAGAAAAAAAAGATGGTAACAATGCTTTTTTAAAAAGTAGATGCATTACTTTCTTTACATGGCTTTTTTTTTTTTTTTTTGACTGCTTACTAGATGCTAAGATAGTTACCTAACACACTTTCATGAAAAGACAGGATTTTTGTTCTCAAGCGATTCAGAAATCAGAGGGAGCCCACAGAGACAAAGCACTGTTCGTATTTTGTGCTCATGCTATAATGGAAAACCAGAACCCGTGCATTGGAATGCGAGGCCAAAGATGCAGAAGCTTGCTCCTGGGTGAAACAACGTGCCATGTGAAAGAACAGGATTGCAGAAAAGTTGCGAGACCATGTCTGGGTTCTTGTACGAATGAGAAGCTTCCTGAAGGTGTGCACTTGGGGCCCTCGAGACAGAATGGAGCTGTAGTATTTAAAATCAGGAATTTCAGTGAGATTACCCATCATGAAACTAAAGGGAAGAAAAAAAAGATTAGGAATAAAAAACTTTTGCAAACCACCGGAACAGATGTGCAGGAAAGAAGTCAGGAGAAGAAAGTATAGAGAAATATGGGAACAGACCACGATGTCCATGATATGACTAGGCAGTTAGAAAGCCATTAGGCCCTCAGCCTGGATGAACAAGAATTCTCTAGGGGAGCTGAGGTGGCTCACTCAGAAATGGCTGTTCGCTGTTTGTGTTGCCAGCAGATAGAACGAATGGTCACTCTTCATTCTTTCCCATAGCCTCGGCTGCTCCACTTCTCTATGTGATGGGCGATATGGAGAATCAGGCTTTGTGAGTCTGGGGATTACACCAAGAACTGAGGGGTATGCTTGGTAAATGTGAGGGCAATCTAAAGTTTTTAAGCCACAATGAATTCAGGAGCAGTAGAAGAGATAAACCAGAATTTGAAATTTATCTAAATACTGAGAGGTAAGTAGAATTCTTTTTTTTTTTTTAAGATTTTATTTATTTATCTGTCAGAGAGGGAGAGAGAGAGAGAGAGAGAGCAGGCACACAAGCAGGGGGAGAGGCAAGCAGAGGGAGAAGCAGGCTCCCCACTGAGCAAGAAGCCCAATGTAGGACACGATCCCAGGACCTTGGGATCATGACCTGAGCCAAAGGCAGATGCTTAACCAACTGAGCCACCCAGGCACCAGAAAGGTAAGTAGAATTCTTAAGGAAAGGATATTTGTCTTTTCTTAATACAGCAGAAAAGTTACATCTAAGTATTGGAGTTACAATTCTCAGAAATACTACCAAGCAAGGTGGCATTTATATTCTTGAATTTTATAGATAAATTATTTTTTAAATTTTTATAATGAAATTCATGAAAACTGATACCACTGAAACATACAAATAAAAAGACTGTTTAAAAAATCTCTCTCTCATGTGCATACACATACACAACAGATACATACACACACACACACACACACATTTCTCTCATTTTATTGAAGTGTTAAAAACTGTGATCATTATTACAGGTCTAAAGCTACTGATCAATGAAAATCCACGGAGAACATGACAGAAAAGCAATTACTTTTGTCTATTGAGTCATATACAGAACATAAACCATCATATTTCTCATAACCCTTCACTGGTTATTTCTTTCATTCTTTTTTTTTTTTTTTCCAGAAAGGGAGAGAAAGGGGGGTGAGAGGGTGGGAGGGAGAAGGAGAGAGCCTGGGCGCAGAGCCTGACATGGGGCTCGATCTCAGGACTCCGAGATCATGACCTGAGCGGAAATCAAGAGTGGGATGCTTAACAGAAGAGCCACCCAGGCACCCCTCACTGGCTATTTCTTAAAACAAACAGCCTTCCTGGGGATATTCAGGTTTGCATGAAAACATCAAGAGGGATATGATGATAATTAATCAATTAATTTTTCATTAATTCATTCAGTCAACAAAATACATGTGAAGAATTGCACAGATATTGGTGTGGAAGAGAAGGCACATAGCTTAAGCAAAAACAATTTGATTTCCCCTATGGCATGTATTAGAATGTGCAACTTCTATCTTTTTAACAGTTTGATTTTGACTTTTTTCTGTTCTTAATTCCCTTCACCTGTGTCACCCACCCCTCCACCGCCCTCCCCTCTGGCAACCACCAGTTTGTTCTCTATGTTTATGAGTCTATTTCTGTTTGTTTGTTCTTTTGTTTTGTTTTGTTTTGTTTAAGTTCCACATATAAGTGAAATCGTATGGTACTTGTCTTTCTCTGACTTATTTCACGCAGTGTAATACCCTCTAGGTCCATTCATGTTGTTGCAAATGACAAGATCTCATTCTTTTTTATGGCTGAGTAATATTAACTTTTTATGGCTGAGTATGATTAACTGTTATATGTAAAAATTGCAGTTCTTCTGGAATATTCACACCTTTTGATTAGATAATAGTGGCTAACATTTACTAAGCATTTACTATCGCCAGGAACGGCTTTAAATATTATCTTGCAGAAATTTAGAGGTTTGTTATCATCCTCACTTTACAGATGAGGAACAGAGGCATGGAGACAGGCACGAAACTCCCTTCTGTTACATTGTTGTAAATGGTGGAAATGGAATTCAAATGACATATACTCAGGGTTTACATTTGCCCTCCCTGTGAAGAAAAAATGATTTTTTTACAAAACTATCAGGTAATGAAATGTTCAGGGAGGAGTTATTGAATCCACTTAAGAGAACAAATTATTTTCACGTATCCTCAGGCACTGTTGCAATGGGGCTTATTTACTTGTTCACCTGTAGTTGATTGATATAGTGCCGAATATAAGCTAGGTTGGGGGGGGGTTCCCTCTCTCCAAGGAACCGAACTAGCAAATCATTAATATTTCTTCATTGGTTACTAGGGGGATCGCTTCATGATAAGGCTGGTCTAACTGAAGTGATGTGTTTGAACATACAGCAAGGGGGATATAAAGAGTTGTGTCTGAATATATGCCAAACATTGAACCAAATAGTCTCATAATTGGCAATATACTTAACAAATGACTACGGCCTTGCTTCAGACCTGATATAGCCTCTTTTTTTTTTTAAGATTTATTTATTTTAGAGAGAGAGAGAGGGAGAGAGCACATGCAAGGGGGGGAAGGACAGAAGGAGAGGGAGAGGGAATCCCAAGGAGACTCCCCACCGAGCATGGAGTCAAATGCAGAGCTCGATCTCATGACCCTGAGATCATGACTCGAGCCAAAATCAAGAGTCAGACCCTCAAAGGACTGAGTTACCAGGTGCCCCTAGACATGAAATATTGAGATTTGAGGGTGAGGCAGGTGACTGGAGGGTCAAACTTAATATTCCATAAAAGTAAAAAACTCCTGGAACTTCAAGGCCCATGTTTCCAAAGTGTCCCTGGTTCCTTGTGTGTGAGCAATTCTAAGTCTTTTTTTCATATGTTGACAGACAGACAGAGGCTACCACCAATTTCCGCAGTGTGGACAGAGTGAGGAAGAGCAAGCAAAAACAATCCTTAACTTGATTCCAATCCTAGGACGAGAGGAGGCAAGATGCTACCCAACTTATGCTAAGGGACTCACTGCAATGCAGCCCTGGGACAGTGCTACCAGAACATAGGCTTCAGTGTCACTTCTGTGTTACAAGTAACTGAACAAGGCGATTCTATCACAGTACAACCCCATATGTGATGCTTTCAAACCCTGCCCCATGGGATGTGGAAAGACATGCTACATGAAAACACTGTTCTGTGTTTTAAAAAGTGAGCATACTGGCTTAAAGTGCAATAGGTTTCTGCCCTGCACGAATGTCTCATGACCTTCCAGTGTGTGCTGAGACTCTCCTGGCTGTGGTTCAGGAGGCAGTATTTCCCACCTGGATGTAAACAACCACTTTGTCATGAAGCAACCTGTGGAATTAGTGACTATGGCACCTACGCAGGGAAACAGATGCCGTGTAAGTGTCCAGGAAAACAGCCGCCCAACTATAAACCATGTCAGTTGTAAATGTTTTCTTCTTAATAACAGAACTGAAATCTGTCACTGCATACAGTCCACCCACATGACTTTCCAGTGGTGACACGTTAGGAAGAGGTAGTCCATCTCACTGAGAAGACTAAATTGGATTTACGAAGATGGTAAGCTGGGTCTCGAATATTTGCTGACCCCTAACACCTGGCTGATCATTCTCTAGTAGTTTCTAGAATTGCTTCAACAGTGAGTGTATTCTGCTTGCTGCTCGATAAGATCACAGATATGGTTATGAGATGTCTTATGTCGAGACACTGGTATGCATATCCCAGTTTATTATTGCAAGATAGACAAAGTAGGAAAGGCTGGGATAGACTTGAAGGTTTCTGATTAGGACAACAGGAGAGCTGACGGTAGACCAGATGGTGGTTGCTGAGGGAGGCTTCAGTCTGGAAGCAACACTTGGGATATAGATATAGATATAGATATAGATATAGATATAGATACAAACATACATTTCAAAAAGGTTCAGGGGCCAAAGGATAGGAGAATAGGGTTCACCACAGGCTACCAGAGCATATAACTGTGCCATTATAGGGAAGTGACACTTGGCAGTCACTAAGGGAATGCACAACTGGGAGCAGAGTAGTGGCCCGACCTGAATCTTTCAGGCCTGAGTACCTACAGCGGGAGGGAGGAGAGCAGGCAAGAGTGTGAGCACAGGCTGCAGGGTGAGGCAGGACAGTCCCTCTCTAGGTACTGTTTTCCTAAAGGGAGAGGGATATTATTATATTACCATTTTTCAAGCTACTTAATGCAACTTAGAAGATGAACTGCAGGTCAGATTCCAAACTTTATGCTCCTTCTGCTAAATTATGCTACCTTGTTAAATATTTTTATCAGCATCATATATACTATTTAAAAATTTATACATGTTCATAAATAAAGTTTAGAAGCTAAACTTTTCATATTAATAAGAAATTGATACCTCTCTTACTACCTCCTAAAAGTAATTCCTGTTCATTTTTTGTTCTAGCTTTTTCTAGTCTTTCCTCTGTGCATGTAAAATAAAGTTAACACCAATTTTACACAAAATCACCATGCATTATGTGCCTGAGTCAGAGGACATCCTGTCGCCACTTCAGCTCCATAGTCCCAATGTCCCCCTCCCCTTCATCATATCAGAATTGACAGCTTTTTCTACTGTTGAGAGTAAGCCCTGACATTATTACTGTGGCCAGCCTCACACCAGACAGGTCATCAATCACAGAGAAGCAAAATCACTTTTCCAGGAAAGTACACAGCCCCGTTCTTCTTTCCATGGGCCTGTTATAAAACATGGCCTCTTTATTTTTCTTCTCGAAAGCTCTATCGCTGATTCCTGTTAAACAGAGACACCTTTATTTCACATCCTCCTCTCATCCTCTAAATAGGAACGTCCACTTGTGGCAAAGGCAGCCGTGGAGACCGTGCTGCATGTTGACGCCATGAGAACTTAAGATGAGTGTTCTGCTCCATGTGATGAAATATCGAAAGAGGGTTACAACAGGGGTTTTATGAGGGACCATCTGCCCAGCCTGCTCCTCAAAGATGAATCTTGCCTAGGTAGCCTGTGGAATTTTCTTGTGACAACATCTTAGAGCTTTAGACTTAAATCTGATCCCATGTTCACAATTACTGATTGAAGAATTGAATGAGAATCAGCATTACATAGAATTCTTCATCCAAAAAAGATACTGCTTTTTTGATTATATGATTCATGATAGTAAATTTCTTTTTTTTTTTTTTTAAAGATTTTATTTATTTGTTTGACAGAGAGAGAGACAGCCAGCGAGAGAGGGAACACAGGCAGGGGGAGGGGGAGAGGAAGCAGCAGACTCCCAGCGGAGGAGCCTGATGTGGGGCTCGATCCCTGGACTCTGGGATCACGCCCTGAGCCGAAGGCAGACGCTTAATGACTGAGCCACCCAGGCGCCCCTCATGATAGTAAATTTCTACCGTTGAATGCACTAAGGGCTCCTGCTCCTGAACTTTCACAGGAACTCCCCCAGCATCTTTTCGTATTTTATTGGCTTTCTCAACTTCTCATAGTTTCTCACTGGGTACTTCGACACACATTATTTCATACAATTGGTAGTGAGCCCATTCAATAGCTGAAGAAAATAAGCTTCTGTAAAAACCTAAAGGTCATATTTGTAGGTTCCTAGATTCTTAGGATGGAAAGTATCTTAAATCCCAGGGTGAAGGGCAGTTGCTTCTTTTCCTCACGGAGTTCTCATGGCAGCTTCTCAGAGAGTCTGACATTTTGCAGATGCTCAATAAATATTTATTGAATGAAATGCTACATGGCTCAGCCCCTTTGCCCACTGCATATGATATTCACATTCCTTGAGAGCACACCCAGCCGACTTTCTGTCACTTCAGTTTTTGAGGATTCCAAGGAACATGACATCTCTGGTGGCATCTCTTTCAATACCAAAAACAATATCCACAGATATTTTTAGAAAATTTTCCCAAATCAAAGTACATTTAGTTACCGCTCACATGGGTCCAAAAATCTGAAGTCCAAAAATGACCAGGTTATTCTCTGAAAAGCTCCAACATACATACATCTTTGTCACATGATTTTTGTATGTAACTTAGGATTCACTTCAATCAATTATCAGGAAAAATGGGTGGTAGCTGAGAAAGTGCAATTTACGATAGGCTGGAGTAACTGTTTGGGCTAAGGCCAAAAAAAGCATGTATGATGGAAGCTTATTCTATAATAAAATAAACTATAAGGTAAAACTATATTGCTATCTCTCAGGCTATATTTGCCACCTGAGTCTTCCAGATTTTCCGGGCATTTCCAACACACACACACACACACACACACACACACACACACACACTCTAAATATATATATATATATATTTACATACAGTTACATAGTTTATTCCTCATTGAATCAGGAATCAACCACAGGGAAGGAAAAAAAAAACAGGTAAAGTTTTTTTCCCCACATTTTACCATCTCAGTCGATGGAGGTCTTCACACAGGTGGCTACTCATATAAGATAAGTTCTTACTTTAATGTCTCTTGAAAAAAAAAAAAAAAAAGAAGCAGCATTTGATAGCCAATAGAATTACAGAGAAAGCCTCTGCAAGAGGCTTTGGAAGAAAAGCCTTGTGCAGGCTTTTCTCTGCAGCCAGGCATGACAATTGTGTTGGGCACTCCTATGCTCACCCCCTGCCTCTTTTCCAAACGCAAACTGAGCTCCACCTACGGAGTCAATGAAAGTGTTTCAACATAACATGCTGCAGATATTTGGAAGTGCTGCTTTACTCTTGCTCATTTTTTTAGACTCGGGTCAGACAATACCTCGAGTGGTGTCCTTTCCAGTAACACTTTGCTCTTTCAATCCTATCTTGTAGTCATTAATCCGGCAATCTCAACTTCTTCTGGACTGTGTTCCCTATCTAGCAAGTACTAACTGCTCAAAGCATTGTTGTTAACTAAATACACGAACGAATGGGTAATGAGCATCTGAATCAATCAATCAATCAGTTATTTGCTTAAGTGCATTTATTCATGGTGCCTAATGTTTGGTATTATGCTTCTAAAATGATACATAAAATCAAGCAACTGGGAAGAAAATGTGGCAATCCTATGCTTTCTATTGTAAATTATGCTTCATTGCTTCATTCTGACAAACTAACACATTGCAATATTGGGGGACATCTTAATTTAATATTTAATTCTGTAAGGTTTTTTGTTTTTTGTTTTTTTTAATAAAAAGCAGTGGTGTGGGCATAGTTTCATAGCTTACGATCCCTACACTGGATATTTCTGTTACCAAATTTAAAAGCCACGTCAATTCATACTTATAAACCCCTGAACACCTGGGAATAGTTGATAATGAGCACAACAGACGACACACTTGGGCTCACTAATGGATTAATTTATTATGTTTGCAGTTTTAAAATGTAGCAATAGGATGAAACTTTTCCCCCTAAATGCATAATCAGCTGAGAGTGTTATTTGTCTCATTTAAATGCAAAGAACAATTCTTCTTTTACTACCTGCTTCCCAAATCCATTAAGTAGTTAATAACATAAGGACTAATGTAAGCTGCCTTTATTTAATAGAAATAAAGAAATAGAAATTAAACTGGCAGAGCCTTCTCACAATAATGGTTTCCCCCAGAGTAGCTGGATTATTCTTAGTAGAGCAGAAAAATCAAGGGAAGCTCCTTTATTAAAATAATGGAAGAAACCATTATCTAATTTTGCCCATAATTAGCTGGGACCTCGGTCAAATCCACGTACTTTGAAGTTCTTCCCCTTGTCCTCCCACTACCTTCTTCCATAGTCTTGAACACTATATGTATTTCCTAGATACTTCATGGAAATGATCATTCTGCTGGGTGGCCTATTAGTGAGATTACTTTCTCAAAATGTGTGCGGACGTCAGAAGCTGAGTATGGATGAATCTAGAAAATTCTAATTTTACATCACTTAGACATTAACAAGGCAAATGAACAGAATCTACAGCATCATTCTCTCTAAACTACCATCTACAAATGATACACTTGAGAGTCTACATGACGCCCTCCTGGCCCATCCTGACAGCATCCTTCCTAGAGATAGTATTTTACAGTGGAGGAACCTATGATTTAACTCATGCTGCTGTCACCCACAGAAAACTTTCCACCTCGCCTTGCAGGCCATGTACCTCAAACATTAAGGATCCAACCCCAGCCGCTTCTCCAGCCCTACCTTCACACTTTCTATCCAATTCCAGTGTCTCACCTTTGCATGAGCCCTCTGGCAAACTCTGGAAAGCATGTCTATTCCCACATAATGTCTCCAATAGAGAAAGTCTTTCATAGAATCTCTTAAATGTATATGCTCTCAAGTGTCATCATACTCTACTCTAATTATTGGAGTTATTAGTTTACTTGCCCAGCTTCCCCCAAACGATGGTATATGACTTAATAAAAAGATGATGCTTAATTTCTTTTTATATTATAGATTCTGGGATCTTCCTGGCACAGAGAGAACAGTTGATTGAATTAAGAAAAAACCATACAACTGCATGGATTTTTGAAGTTTTACTCAATGTGATCTCTGTGACTGGTTGTTCTATCTGTATCCCCTCCTCGATTGCTTCAGGGAGTAAAGGTCTTCACAATAAAAAAGAAAGTTTTTGAGTTGCAAATTTTTGTCCTGGAAGGAACAGAAATATTAAATGATAGATTTGATAGTACAGAGTCAGACTCCACCCACAGATTCATATGTTAAAAATTTTCTAGGAAGGGAAGAGATGGAGGAAAGCCCAAAGACCTGGGAGGTGACCTTCAGAAAGAAACATATACACTGCTTCCGCAAACCATGCACTCCTTACTATACCCACTGCTCCAATTAGAGGAAGTGAAACAGGTTCCCCAAACAGTACAGCCCCTGGAGGCACCAAGACCACAGAGCAGCCCATGCCCACTGTTCTCCCAACGTCAGCTTCACACTGAAGGATGGAATGCCTACAGGTTCCAGACAGATGGGCCTCAGACATGCCAGGGAGGAAGAGCTATGCTGACCAATTTATTCCCTATACGCCCAATGGGCACAATCATGGAGAGCTTGAGATAAATGAGCTATGAAGCTGGGGAGGCTACAGGATGCAGCAATGAGCTCTGTGGACTGAAAACATGACAGTAATTAGAACATCTCAGCAGGTGCCAGCATGGATAGGCAAGGGTACAGAGGATTCGCCAAGCCACAACGTCTGCCCTCCTCCAACCGTACCAATGCCTGGGCCCTGTGCGAGCCATGGCTCTTTCCAGAGCTTTGACACCAACCTCAAGGGACAGGAGTCAGTGAGACTGTGATTCTACTTTTCTCTAACCCAATGGAACTTAAAATAGAAAATGAGGAAAGTGAAATTAATATAGCTTAAAATTTGTGGAGGCTTATTCTAAGCAGTGATTCCTTCGCGCACTTTCCATGTCTTAATTCATCTAAAACCTACAGAAATTTCATGAAAACCAACAGCTGTTTTTAACCCCACATCAGAGGTGAAACTGAGGCACATAGAAGTTAACAAGATTCCTCAACTTGTGACTAACAATGCTGGGATCCAAACCCAGTTTTCAAGTATTCACTGTTTGAACCCACTACACAAATGGCCTTTTATACACATCCGCTCTGTGTTTTGGAGACTGAAATTTGTTAGTATTATAAAATTAAGAAGCTGATTGATTGACTTATTATATTACAAAATTAGATACAATTACACTGAACTCAATATCACCATGTTGTCCATAAATTTTACTCCACTTAAAAAATTTTCTTTTTTACATTGGCATTTCTTGCCCTTGAAAAA
This sequence comes from Ursus maritimus, assembly GCF_017311325.1. Classification (NCBI taxonomy): domain Eukaryota; kingdom Metazoa; phylum Chordata; class Mammalia; order Carnivora; family Ursidae; genus Ursus; species Ursus maritimus. The sequence goes on from NW_024426885.1 coordinate 44,656,463, forward strand.
ATTGGAATACAAAATAAGGCAATTTGTATAGAAACTAAACAAAATATTTAAGTAGCTAGGTGCAAAGGACTTTTCAACAAATGTAGTGGGATTTCCAGCAGTTAAGCACTCATTATTGAAATGTTCTTCTATGAGCATTTGATATTATTAAACCAAACAATTTTACTTAGTGTCAAATCAGCTTGAATTTTGTTTTAAGTAATTTTCTTTTTCTTTATGTTAATAGATGGATGGTAAATCCTAGATGAAATGTTGAAAGCCATATGAGATTTAAATAATGACATTTTTCCCCCTGTTCAAATTGAGCCCTCTCTAGAGGAAATGAAATTCATTTGCTCATTGCAGGGACTAAATTGTGACAACAGCTCACTAGTGTCCACAAATGTCACTCAAAGATATGGGTAAGAGGAGTGAATTGTGCAATGGCCGTTGACCCCATCACTCTGGAAGGTTACATAACGGCAGCAAGCCAAGTTCTCCTCTACACCAACTTCACCTTTTCCTTCCAGCACTAACATTCAATGGGCTCCTTCTTCAACTCTTCAGTGGACACTTCTCCTTTTTTTTTTTTTTTTTAAGATTTTATTTATTTATGTGACAGAGAGACAGCCAGCGAGAGAGGGAACACAGCAGGGGAGTGGGAGAGGAAGAAGCAGGCTCCCAGCGGAGGAGCCCGATGCGGGGCTCGATCCCGAAACGCCGGGATCACGCCCTGAGCGGAAGGCAGACGCTTACGACTGCGCTACCCAGGCGTCCCTCAGTGGAAACTTCTTGAAGCATCCTCCAGAGAGGTGCACAGGTGATCCTCCTCCCTGATTTCACTCATGTTTCTCTTTGACTACCATTCTCCCTCTTCCTTAACTCCTTGCAGCTCTTCTAACCCAGAAGCATTCTTCTTCCTTAGAGCCACAGACCAACTGCTTCTTCTGTCTTAATATTCTTCCTCCGAATACATGATTCCACTTCTCACCTCCTTTCAATTCTAATGGCATTTTAGCAGAGCTCATATTATATAAAACAGCACTTCTTATCTCCCTCACCCTCCTTTTCTTTCCTCCTTAGAATTTATTAACATAGGAAGTATTATCATATCTCTTTGGTAATTTTGTACTTCCCTCCCTGCTCCAAACTAGAATGTAAAGTTCCACGAGGAGGGGCTTCGCCTGTGTATTCATTTTCTAGGGCTGTCATAGCCAAGTACCAGAAACCGGGTAACTTCAACAACAGAAAGTTATTGTCTCACAGTTTCCTAGGAAGGAGAATCTGTTCCATGCCTTCCTGTTAGCGTCTTGGGGCTGGCTGCTCTCAGTGTGCATATGAATGAATATGTGCCCGTATTTATGGCAGCTTCAAAGTCTGGGTGCATTAATATTCCTTCTCAGTACTTTTTGTAGTTGGCTTGCATAGAAACGTTCAAGATAGCTAAAGCAGAACATCGACCGTGTTGTGTCTTTCTCAGTTCAAGCACTTCTTTTTTCCTTTTGCTAAAATATTTATACTCTTCCATGTCAATTTTTCTGTCTTGCGTATTGCAAAGACCTGAAACAAATGATACATTTCCTTACTCTTTTATTGCTTTACCTTTTCCCAGTTTATCCATTTTCCCCAATTTCTGTCCTTCTATCATATATTTATTACAACTTTTAACACTGATGCTCTTTTCTTGCCTGCTCAGGAAGGTTTTAATTCTCCTTTGTGCCTTACATGTGTAAGCACATACTGGCATTTTATTCTAGAATCCAATTTATTTTGTAAATCAGCAATTCCCCATTTTCAATCATCCTATATATGTGAGAAAGGAAATCATTTGGCTTTATCAGGAAGACATTTGTTGAGTAGGAAAATCCCAATGGACTACCGTCCATTTGTGGCAGCAAGAGCAATGATGCATCTCCATCATTTTAATTTTATTTTCAGATATCAAAGAAGAAGATAGTTAATAAGTATTGATCACCCATGAAGCCAGATCCTGTATTAAGCACTACCACTGGTGTGTAGAAAACTCGACACAAGCATGTAACATTTACAGCTTTTTAAATTTTCCACCTGTGATTTAGAACTCTGATAAATAAAAGCGACAGAATCTGTTATTTAACACTTCCTTAATTAACCTCTCATTATTCTTCTGGAGAGACAATTGCTTTCTTTTGCAAAATACGTCTCAATTGGCTTTTTAGTTATTATATCATAAATATAGTTCCTTATTGTAAATGGGTATTGCATTGGCCTTTTGGATCCCAGGAGACAAAACTATTTGCACTATTATGTTAAGGGCTGTTGAATGTGTTTATAGACAGAATTACATCTTGAGATTGTCTCCCCATTTTCTAGATGAGAACATTGAATCTCAGTGACCATAATTGCCTACGATCATATCTCTGATAAGTAATAGTGTGAATTTAAACTCAAGTTTGTGATTCCAGACATAAAAAATGCATGTGTTAGAGCATTAAATTACTATAGTGATGGCAAGGTCAGAACTCAAACCGTCTTTGGTCTCCAGAGATGGCGATTTCCTGACACAGGTCTCTGACACCCAAGGAACTCTTTCTATTTGGATGAATACACTGTGTAGCAGTGCTGTGTCAATAGGAGCTAAATGCAGAGTCCATCCACGTGTATAATGGGCTTTAATTAGAAAGAGACACTTAAGGAAATGTTTTTGAAGCAAACAAATGAGGCACATAAAAAGAGTCACTTACCAGAACATATTAGCCAGCTAGCTTGCTTTTATAAGTTCTGCCATTGTCTGTGATTTATTTTACTTCAATAATATGCAAAAAAATGTACCTAGCCTCTCAGTGGTTTATGGTATTGACGGTCTGTGTCCTTAAATATATCTCTCTACAGATCTCTTCAACTATGACAAAAATATACTGGAGGTTTCATTATAACATATAATTGTATTGGTTTCAAACAATTTTTTAATCTAATGTATTTTACTTTATATATTTAGTTCCTCTGTAGATTGGTTTGTATTGGTTAATGGCTGGTTATCATCTTGATAAATGTGCTTTTATCATTACTTAATGTCCCTCTTTATCCTGATTCATCCCATTAACCTTACTTAGCACCTCGCCTCTCATTAGTACTGTGACTCTTCTTTAGCTTTAAGCTTTCTTTTTTCTAAAAAATGTATTTGACTAGTAGCTCTTCCCTATCCCTTTATTTTCTACCTTCAGTTATCACTAAAATGTGTTTCTTAGAATCAACACCTAGTTGCACTTGACTTTCTCACCTAATGTCTCTCAGTGGGATAATTTGGTTGTTATTTATTTATTTATTTATTCATTCATTCATTCATTCATTTATTCATTCATTCATTTTGATGATTTTATTTATTTGACAGAGAGAGCACAACCAGGGGGAGTGGGAGAGGAAGAAGCAAGATCCCTGCTGAGCAGAGAGCCCAGTGTGGGGCTCGATCCCAAGACCCTGGGACCATAACCTGAGCAGAGGGCAGACGCTTAACTGACGGAGCCACCCAGGTGCCTCTGTTCATATTTACTTTAATAACTAATATGCTAAAGCTTAATCTTTTGGAATTTCTTACATTATTTATTTTATATTAATATTTTCTTTTTTCATTCATACTTCAACAATATGTTTCAGAGCCTAATTTTCTAGATTGCTGGGATATAGCAGTGAATAAAGCAGAAAAATAATCCCTATGAGGCAAAGACAGGGCATTTTTATGTTTTTCATGTTTAAATAATCTCTACACTCAACATGGGGGTCAAATCTACAACCCTGAGATCAAGAGCTGCATGTTTTACAGACCTAGCCAGCCAGGTGCCCTTTCAACCCTCAGATGAGAGGGGTGGGAGGGGCCAAGGGAGAGGGAGAATCTTAAGCAGGCTCCATGCCCAGCGTGGAGCCCACGTGGGGCTTGATCTCACGACCCTGAGATCATGACCTGAGCTGAAATCAGGAGTTGGACACGCTTAACCGACTGAGCCACCCAGGCACTCCTCAACCCTCACTTTTTAAGCTCACTAGAGATAGAGGATGCTAAGTCCTGTGTGGAACACACACACACACACACACACACACACACACACATCCTATTGGTTCTGTTTCTCTGCAGAACCCTGATTGATACGGATTTTGGTACAGGAGTAGGGTTGTATTTTCTTAGGACAGCTGTAACGAATTCTTATAAACCAAGCAGCTTAAAACAACAGAACTTTATTCTTTCACAGTTCTAGGGGCTAGAAGTCCAAAATCAAGGTGTCAACAGGGCCATGCTCCCTACAAAGTTTCTAGGAAAGACTCCTTCCTTGCCCCTTCTAGTTTCTGGTGGTTGTTATGAATCCTTGGTGTTCCTTGGTTTGTGGCAGCGTAACCCCAACCTTTGCCTCTATTATCCTATGGACCTCTTCCTTGTGTCTTCCTGTATCTTCAAATCTCTCTTTTCTTAGAAGAACACCAGTCACTGGATTTAGGGTCCACCCTAAACCTGCATGACCTCATCTTAACTTGATCATATCTGCAAAGATCCTATTTTTCAATAAGGTTACATTCACAGATACCAGGGCTTCCACATGTCTTTTTAGGAAAGACGATTCAGCCCATAATAGCATAGCTATTAGCATCCTCTGATTAATACTGAAATAGATACCAGGCAGAAGTGATAAACACTCATTTCAGGCTTGCTCCTATACACTTAAGTGATCTTCGACCCTCACTATTTTAAGCTGGCTGGAGGCAAAGGACCCGGCACAGGATACTCAGGGCCTGCGTGGAACAGAGATGCCTTAATGACACAGCGAAAAAAACAAAACAACAAAACAAAACAAAACAAAAAACCCTTGTTCTGCTAATCCACCGAGATTTACAGCAGTTAGAATATCCTCTTCAGTAACTCTGGCTTCGTGCCTTTCACATTCAGAAAGGGCAAGATAACAGGGAAACAAAAGAAATAAGTAAATTATATACCATGCTTTATGAAATCTAAAACACTATTGATCACAAATGCTGACAGAATTGAAGCCCCCAATTGAATGATCTGCTACTGATTAAGTGATATTTAAATTTTATTTAATTTTTTAAAGATCTTGCTTATTTGAGAGAGAGACAGAGCACACGCAGAGGGAACAGGAGAGGCAGAGGCACAAGCAGACTCCCCACTGAGCAGGGAGCCCGACGCAGGGATCGATCCCAGGACCCTGAGATCATGACCTGGGCTGAAGTCAGACGCTTAACCGACTGAGCCACCCAGGTGCCCCAGCAATATTCACATTCTAGAGATGTTCAAGTCTCGATTTAAGAACATGTGCAGTGTAAAGTGTATTAGAGCAGATGAGCTGAGCGTGTGTTACAGGGTGGTAAGTGCTACAGGAGAGAAGTAGGGAAAGAGGGAGCAGGATGGTCTAGGTGCGGTGGGGAGGGGGTTCAAATCTTAACAGCCCAACAAGGTGCCTCAGCGTGGGCGCAACATGAGGGAAGTCTGGAATATAGCTCCCCGGGCATCCGAGGGAAAACTGTCTTTGTCATGCATTGACGAGTTTCCTGCAGTTACTTTCTGACCCTTTATAGAAAGATTGGCTAAGCCCACTGGGCACACGTCCTGTAGTCCAGTTAGTAAACTTATTTTTCATATGGGTATGAGTAAATGATTCTGAAATTCTTTATGTGTACATTAGAATTAAACAAATAAGCCAATATGTTGTGGATAACAAAAGCTGAGTTTTTCATCGATGGAGAAAGAAGTCATGAATAAGGAAATGGGGAAGGCGAGAATAAATCCTGTGACCTAGGACTGGAATTGGAGAAATCAGTAGGAACTCAAGATTTTTAATATATAAATATAGGTAGGTATAAATAAACATAGAGTGGTGTTTAAGGATGCTCACTACGTTTTAAAAATATTTATTACTGAGTTGCAGGATTTGGAGTGTTAATACTTCTGTCTTTTTACATACATATGTATGCATTTCCACATACATGTATGTGGCTTTTTACATATATAAGATTAAGTTTCATTTTATAAAAACAGTAAAGGCAGTTAAAAATTTGTAACTGTGATTTAAAATGGGAAGATGACTTATAAGACACTTTTGAAAAAGAAAAGCAAGAAACCATATTATTCAGTAATATCTATATTTTTATAAACACCGTAGGAAAAAAAGGCTGAAAGGAGAAATGCTTATTTATGACTTATCTCTTGGTGGTGGGATTATAGATCATCTTTTTACATTTCTCTTTATTTTCCAAATTTTATACAATGAACACATATTGAGATTATAAGCAGAAAATGCTATTAAAAAATCTTCAATCTGCTTCTACCTTGTGGTCTAATTGTAGTAGAAGTTAAACATATGGCATCAAGCTTCTAAGCTATAACAAGATGCCAGTTTTTTAAAAAGTCATTTTCCTAACCCTGTAAGTATTTGTTACCAGCTGAATATCAAAATATTTACTTATTCCTGTTCTACGACAAAAGGTAATCTTCTCAGAGATCATATTAGAGATTTGACTAATTACAACTCAAATTTCAAATACAATATTTGTTAATAGAAATCCTAATATAACTTTCACTTTGGATAAGCTCAGCTTTTAGAACATTAAGACTATAAAGGGGAATGTTATTATTTTGTTAAAACAGAAATTAAATGCATCTGGTGTTACGGTATTAATGAAATAAATATCCATAAATGTTTTAATCACTTTACTACTTTTTCTTTTTTAAAATTTTATACAGAAAACAAATTAATGATCAGATACGTAGTAAGAAGTGATACGTTTTACATCTCAACACAATTTCCCACTTGGCAGCAATTTCTGAGTTTGCTTTGAGCAAGAATGTGTCTCCATGAAATAAACCAAAGCTCCTTTACTCTCATTTCAGCATAAAGAGATGGACATCTCTTGTCACACACTAGAAGATGTTTTAAGATGCCTTCTTTGAATGTCATCATGAATGCTGCAAAATCTCTTCTGTCTCTGCAGAACTTCCCTGAGGAAACACAGTTACTGGGTATACAACTTAATATATTTGGACATTCCCATATATATGAAATCTAGTCAGGCTCTGTCATCCTCTGGTTTTGTGAAGAGTAAAATGAGGGAGGGAAACTCCCAGATCTCCATGGCTCTGCAATGCTGGGCAACATGTTTCATCATTCAAAGACAAGACATTAACCCAAGTATTCTGATCTAGGTCAGCACCCTTCTTTCTTTTTAATCTCCTCATTCTGTTTCCTTCGATAATATTCAAATACTTAATATTCCTCCGTACTCAATTCAAAGCCTACATATTTAATATGGAAGTTTAAAAAAATGGAAATGGAACACACCAAAGATGAGTATATCAACTTGGAACGTGCTGGTTCTGTTCAGAGACAATTCAGGTCGATAAAATTTCCTGTGTCCAGCTACCTGGGAGTGTGGCCATTATACAAGTAGGGGGCACATCAAAACACAGAGGACTGGAAAGTGTCTTCTGAACATCTTTGCACGATTGTATTTCAAGACCATATTTTGCTTTGATATGAGAGAGTGTGTGAAATGTTATTTGTAACTGTAACTCCCAGGAAACCAGATGAAAACGATACCAACGGTGAAGGAATCCAAGTTTCAGAACAAAATGGCTTCCTAAGAAAAGGTGACAGTTTCTTTCTCCTGCTGTAAATCCTTTTTTTTTTAAGATTTATTTTTTTTATTCGAGAAAGAGAAAGAGCATGAGCCGGGGGAAGGGCAGAGGGAGAGGGAGAGAATCTCAAGCAGACTCCCTGCTAGGCTTGGTGCCATCTCACAGCCCCGAGATCATGACCTGAGCTGAAATCAAGAGTTGGATGCTCAACCAACTGAGCCACTCAGGCGCCCCTGCAAAGTCTTCTTAATAACATAACACATACATATTTTTTAAAAAAATCATTAGGGGCGCCTGGGTGGCTCAGTTATTAAGTGTCTGCCTTTGGCTCAGGTCATGATCCGAGAGACCTGGGATCAAGCCCCACATTGGGCTCCATGCTCCACTGGGAGCCTGCTTCTTCCTCTCCCACTCCCCCTGCTTGTGATCCCTCTCTCGCTGGCTGTCTCTCTCTCTGTCAAATAAATAAATAAATAAAATCTTTAAAAAGAAATCATTAACACCTTGAAACAAAGGAGGATTATACGGAAGATAAAAGTCATAGTTCCAAACAACCAGAGGAGAAATTCAAAGCACGGCAGTGGCTCCAAGTGTGTTATCAACGTAAGCAGACTGACACAGGTGCCCCTCCCCCCATGACCAAGTCAATAACAGGGATACTGAGTAAAGGCAGCTAGAAGGAACTGAATGCTCAGTATCTCCTAACCACCCGCCCACCCCCTTAGACTGGTATTAAGCAACAAGTGAGTTTCTTTTCAGGTTAGAATGAACACAGACATCTGATCAGAGGAGCTGGTGCCATCTTGGGTTGATGACATTCAGGAGGATACTGAGAAGGCTAGGCTATTTGTGATGTTTCTTTTGCTCTCTTAACTTTTTTATTAAGTTCAGCGACCCAGTTTTATGCTGTGGTTTTCCTCAAATGCCAAAAGATTCTTGGCTGCCTTTATTTGCAATTCACTGTTAGTCTTCCTGTGACACTCTCAGAGAGTGGTGACCTGAGGGGGCAGCAACTGTCTCCCTGAGAGTACACTTGGGACCAAAGTGGGAAAAAGAAAAAGGCCAAAGGTGAGAAGAAGACTCAGTATAAGTTTCACCAGTAAACAGCTTAGTAATTTAAAGTTCTTTCTGCTATAAGTCTAAATTGTTCCCAGAGTAAGGATAGATGAAGACATCACTGGGCTCAGTTTTCAGGAACGGGCAGGGCTGAGACCAGCAAAGGGAGCATAGCCTGAAAACCAAGGACTCTCCTTCAGGACAGTATAGCTTTCACTCTCTGTAAGAGCAAATACACAATGCTGTAATAATAATTGATGATCTCGTCATGGTATACACAGGGCGACAGAACTACCAATTTGTACTCACTGATCTATGCTTTTAAAAAGGTGCATTACATTACACAAAGGAACAGATAAAGTAATTGGCTTTATTATTTTTCACAACCTGGCTTCACCTCCATTCTCCAGTGTGAAGCAGATTGAAAGACAGGAATATTAAATCAGCTATATTTTTTCTCTTGTCAGTCCTCAATCTTCCAAAAAATACACTCAAATTTCAGCTGTCCACTTCTTCCAAATAACTTAATTTGAAGAAAGAGGGAACAGATAAGAGATTTAAAAAAAAAGGGGGGGGGAATACCCTGAAATATCTTACAATATGTGTGCCAGGGCACATAATGTTGTAAGAACCATCGAGGTGTCATGGCCAGGTATGGCAAGGTTAACTGCAGTGGTATACCAGTAGGCTGGGAGGCCTTTGGCCTTGAAGCTAGACTTGCCTGCTATGGTGGTATTGGTGTGGGAAATTCAACTGCAGCTGCAGCTGCTCTTGATGGGAGGCTATCCAGGAGGGCAGGTGGAACATGGGTTCCAGCAAGTAGAGTGTGATTAGGAAACTGGTGGGAGGCCAGGCAAGCAGTTGGCCTCAGAGAAGTCCAAACAGGTGGGAAGATGCAATACAGCTAGGACCAGGGGTAGTTAGAGATCTGGGCAGGGAGGCAATGTTAGTGGCATCTGTCAGTGGACAACAGTACCTTCCTCTGGTATGGGGTCTGGGTCAGGATTAAGACTCCTTATGTTTCTAGGGTCAAAGGGAGCAAAACAGTACCTCTGCTCTAAAATGACTATGCAGAATGTTATCTAGATCTGTTCAAGTTTCCTATTAAAAAGAGAGTGAGAATAGCTGAGAATTAACAGATAGTTTGAATGAAGGGTGTAGTAAATATCTATAAATTATTAGGTGTTAGATACATTTTTGTTGTTTTGTTTCCTGACTCTCTTAACTCAGTGTTAGCATACAAGATTAAAGGCCAAGCACAATTTTAGAAAAGCATCTCCTTTCATATAAAATGGTATGCTTGAGGTCCAAGTAGTCCAGCTACCAGAGTTACAATGAAATACATCCACAGCAGATCCGTGGAGAGAGCCTTGACAAGGAAGCCAGGGAAAGGGGGGAATGTCTGTTTGGGTTTGGTGCTGAGCACAGGCGGGTATTGGCTTCATGAGAAGGTTATAAGGTTGTAAGGCCATTGTAATGTGGACTTTGATGTGACCTCTTTGTACCCACAGGCTAATGAGACCTATGATGTTCAACACACACACACACACACACACACACACACACAATTACATACATTTTTATTCCTGTCTTGTCTTAACAGTATGTTTTTAGCACTTTCTCACATCATTAAATATACTTTTCAAATGCATAATTTTATCATGGTAGAATAGTCCATCATATGGCTGCACAGTTATTTATATTACAAAAAACCTCTCATGGCACATTTTTTTGCAAGAGTTGATATAATAAGTAACTATGTGATGTTATTACCCCTTGCATATAAATCAATGACTGCATTTCCATTTCCCAGCATGGGGGTTATTTTCCATTTCCCAGCATGGATATAAACTCCTTTAATATTGCTATATATATGAATATTGCTATATATTGCCCATTTGCTTTCCAGATAGGGTATGCCAGTTGGTATTCCTACCACTGACCTAGAGGACAATAAATTTTCAATAGGATTTAAGGGAAACAGAGTCCTTGGGCTGCTCAGCAATGAGGTGGAAGGATGAAACAATTTCAGTTCTGAGTTTGAGACCTCGGCTCAAGATTACAGTTGGGGCATGGCTAAGAAAGTCTCCATATCCATACCCAGACTAGCTCTCCCTAAATAAGGCTGAAGGAGGGACAGAGCATCCGCATCTTGAGCAGGGTCAATTTTTAAAAGAATTTAGTTTAGGGTTTTTGCTTTTGTTTTGTTTCGTTTTTTTTTTTTGTTTGTTTGTTTTTTTTTTTTTTACATCTCCAGTAGTAGTAATCCAAATTTACATATTGGTAACAAAATGTTCCTTATGAACCTCTCCAGCACTTGTTCCTATTAATGCACTGCAAAGGGAGAAAACAGGGACTCTCAGACGACATCCGGGAGGCAAGCCTTTCCAGACATCAGATGGGAAACAAAATAATTTGGATACCTACATATTCATAGAGTTCCACTATTAAAGAAGATCGTGGCATTAGTAATCTCGTATCTGGGAGGTATGGAGTGTATAGGGCACACGAGGCTTTTGAACTGCAATATTAGCTCCAGTTCTGGTGACACACTCTTCCGACTGCATGACCTTGGGCACAGCACTTCTCTCAGAGACACAGACTTCTCTCATTCTAATAGTGACAATTTCTTTCTTTCTTTTTATTTTTTAGAGGCAGGGAGAGGCAGAGGAAGAGGAAGAGAAAATCTTAAGCAGGCTCCATGCTCAGCAAGGAGTGAGACACGGGGCTGGATCTCACAGCCCTGAAATCATGACCTGAGTCAAAATCAAGAGTCAGATGCTCAACCGACTGAGCCACCCAGGTGCCCCTAATAGCGATAATTTCTTAGTAGAGTTACATAAGGTTTGCTACAAAAAAGAACCCTGCATTCTTTGAGATGTTACATACATCAAGATGTCTTCCATTATTATTTCTAATTAAATCATTATCTGGACAGTGATCTAGAGTGTCGGTGCACTTCAAATGGAGGTGGATTCTTTTGGGTTCTTTTTCCGTATAGGCTCTGGGTCAGCAGCCTTGAGTCCAGATCTGCCTTCTATGAGTTAAATAACCTTCTTGCTTACCTAAAATGTTGTTGAATCCCCTGGCTCAGGGCTGCTTAGGGGGACCTGGTGAGGTCAGTTAAGACATAATCCTTGGATCTAGTTCTTCATGGCCTCATGATCTTGGTAAGGACCAATTTATCTCAGTAACCAGGTTAACTAAGCACACAGCTTAGAGCAAGGTTAGCAACCTCCAAATCTCCCAGGGAAGGGGCAGGGGTGTAAATGTAAATCTCGGGCTGGATGTAAGACAATAAAGTAAGTGGTAGGTCCTCTGGCTAACATAAAGGCATTCAAATTCTATTTATTTACAAAACTCTTCCAGTCGAACAGAGTACGTCAGCATTTGCAGCTCCTGACTGCGAGTTGAATACGCGTGTGGATTTCTTCTTTTATGGTCTTGTTCTGACTTTTACTGTCCTTTAATTGAACTGTATCTTAGCTTTAGGGGCCTAACCTTCACATGACGGTTTGCCCAAATAGGTCCCTTCAACTCTGTTTACAGGGTAGGAATTGCTTTAATTTCTATGGCAACACAAACGAGTAGTAGGCACAAACACATTTTGAGCCAGAATACAGCTTCAAATGAGGTCATGCAATTACAACAGATCCTCATGTACCTTAACTTTTTTAAGGCTCATAACCACCTATAGAGGGATAATATTATATTTGTACGTGATGAAACTTCATGAATAAATTTAAAAACTGTCTATCTAACATGGAGCCAAGCAAGGATTTTAACCCGTAACATCTAACTCCAAATTTTGTACTCCTAAACTATAATGTTGTCAGTGATCTACGCATCTTGAAGTCTAGGGCACAATATGCTTAGATTTATTCTGTGATTTCCACTGAAACTAAATATTGAGCCACTGTCCAAAGGGGGAAAATACTTTGTTAATTATTAACAAATAATTATTAACAAATAATAACAAATAAAAATTAACAAATAATAATTAGTAACAAACAATAATTATTAACAAATAATTATGTTAATTATTAACAAATGTTAATTAAAGCATAATATCCTAGACCTAGTGATTTTCTTCATTGTTTTGGACAGCTCTAACGCCATTAGATCTTAATGGAAACTACAAGAGAAATGGGTCCATAGGCGAAGAAGTTTAAGAAATCTGAGTGTTGATACAAAGTTAAACAGTGTCTTACTATAGGATTATTCTGAGTTTCTAATATTTTAATGTGATTTATGACTCTCCAAAGAATAGAGGTTCTAGTTTCTGCCTCATCTATAACTCAAAAACAAGTCATGTAATAAAACTGGGAAAATACCATGTTAACATTAATGCCTCCTTTAATTTGATCAAAGATCACCCGCAGGTAATATGGAACTTGGCTGTCTGATACAAAATGCAAGCACATTTGTGGGTTTATAGATGAGGGGCTTGGTTTTATTTATGGCCAACTACCTTCACCTCATTAGTTGGGCATAGTGATAATCTGTTACCAATAAGTTTGGCACAAACTTGTAGACAAACCAACCAAAAATGCAGCTTTTGACTAGCTTTGAAAGTAGGATAATTTATAAACTTGTAAGAAGTCTAGTCTGCCAAAGTTATTAACACACACACACACACACACACACACACACACACACACACACGTCCTAAGGAATCTAAGTGTATTAATCTCTAGGTTATTCCCTAGACTGCAAAATATTATCCAAACCAATTCCTCTTACCCATTTACCAGACCTGTCTTCCAGTATCTGTTTCTGTGCTTTTCAAAACTATGATTCAAATACCTCCCTAACAATTACTCAGTCCTTACCACACTGGCACTGGGCCCTTTAACTTGGCTTTAAGGATCACATTGATTGGACTCCACTTTACCCGCTCAGCTTTAAAATCTACTATGTCTCAAAATATCTAATCAGTCAGGCTGGTCTCATTGCTAGGTATCTTTACAGTTTTGTCTATGTTCTTCCCCAACCTGGGATGCAGTGTCTTCTCTCTGATCATACAAATCCTAAATGAAACTCTCTTCTTAGAGATAACCATCTCTGACTAATTCAGACACAGTTTGGCAGATAAGCAAATGGTCATTCAGGGGCGCCTGGGTGGCTCAGTTATTAAGCATCTGCCTTCGGCTCAGGGCGTGATCCAGGATCCTGGGATCGAGCCCCGCATCGGGCTCCCTGCTCTGCTGGGAGCCTGCTTCTTCCTCTCCCACTCCCCCTGCTTGTGTTTCCTGTCTCGCTGGCTGTCTCTCTGTCAAATAAATAAATAAAATCTTTAAAAAAAAAAAAAAAGAAATAGAAAATGGTCATTCAAATGAGTTCAATGATTTGTTCAAGGTCAGAGACCTGACATATGGTGAAGGAAGGGTGCAGAGCTCCAAAATCCTGCTCTATCCCTCTGGATTGTGCTTCTTATTAGGTACACCTTTTTAAAAAGTCACTAGAGTTGTAGTGAGTGAAAACTATATAAGACTTTCTAGCCACATAGGCCATCAAAGAACTGGATATCAAAAGCAAATAAAAAATGGGAGTCTGAAATCCTATTATCAAGGGAATCATGAACACATGCTTAAAACCCAAAACTGCAGCAACATCCTCAAACTTAAAAAAAGAAAAGAAAAAGCTTTATAAAATTTACTTTAGAAATCTCATTTCTCTGTAGAACTACACCAGAGGGCAAATTTTCATCTACAGGGGAACTGTTTATCAAATGCATTTCTTGTCATATTTTGCAAAGTGTTAATGCCTTTCACTTCCCATCAAATCCTCAGCATAGCAGCTGCAGGACTGTCATCTGAAGAGACAGAGAAGGACCTGGGTTATCCTGGTGTCTGATTTAATTTTATTCCTTTGCCAGTTAAATTTTGCATCTGTTTTTCCCCTTAGATAACTGCTCACAATCTTATTTTGCAGCCTCCTACAAGTCTTCATGATTTGTCAAACTCACATTTCAGTCAAGTGAAAAATCTTACCTATGATGAAAAAAAAAGGAGTGATGGCAAAATTCAAACAAATGTCTGTGACTCGTATTAGAATAGTCACGTTGGTATAACTGCATGGGTTATAGTAAGGTCCTGAAAGCCAGATGAGAAAAACCCATGCAGTTGCTCTAAAGACAGGAAAAGAGAGTCCCCAGGGAGGCAGCTGCTCTCTAGCCACTTTACCAGCGGTGGGACCTAGGACGTGTGACTTGAATCCTGGTTTGTCATCTAATCCTTAAAATGGATTTAAGGTGGATCTGACATCTAAGACTCCTCTTTCTCTTCTCATCCTATGATTAGGGAAGGGCAGTAGTAAACAACGTCAGAAAACACCAAAAAGTACGTATCTCTCCCCTGTTTCTGGATTTCTGGATGGGTGATTAACTTCGCACATTCCTGGTAGGATTTTTTTTTCATAATCAAATACATTTCATAACAACTTCCTCCTTAAATGTCATATTTGCACTGGCCAAGGTTCTGGCTGGACTGATCCTTCACAGGGCTGTACCAATCATTCTGGCCAACTGTGGTTGGCTTGGGAACAGCTTATGTAGAAGATAGCCAGTCTTCTCTCCATCAAGGGAATACAGAGTCCCAGGGAACACTCCTTTACAGGGGGGCAAGGAGGTGCTCTTCATCTGTGCAACAGAATCTAAAACACCCTTTAAAAAACTCACACAAAGAATTTTAGAAAAGCTCAAAGAAAACATGTGAAAATATTAATAGTGGTTGTCATTGCATGGTGACGCTATTGGGAATATATTGAGTTTATAATGACACATTTAAATTCAATGAAATAAAGGGGCTCCCATAAAATGACTTTTAATATGAAAATATGAACTACTTTATTTTTGATTTATCTTGTTAAAATTGACTCTGGGAAATATTTTGCTATTTGAACCTATTATATCTCTGCTTCAAGTGAATTAACTATTGTTTTGGTTTCAGGCCAAGGTCAAATTGATTTATGAAAGCCATTTTGAAATTTTGCTTTAAAATCTTTCAAAGCATTAAAAATAGCAGAATTATCACAGCTATAGAAAATTACTTACTATTAAAATTTTAAATCCACATTTTGTTTCTCTTAAGTCGGACAGTGGGTATATGGATGCTCATTGTAACAATAGGTATACAGATGTTCTTTATGCCCTTCGTATGTTAAAATAATAAATATTTTGGAGAATTACATTTAAAATAAAATAAAATCTACACTTTGCTTCAAAACTAGGATGTCCTTTCATTTCTGCAATCACTGAAATACCTTACAGGGTCTTACCCTTCGGTTATTCCTCCAACTGTTGCTGAAAGATGAGGTTAGCTCATGCTGCCCACTTAGTCCTGGGATATTCTGCCTTCCCAGGAATTGCTCTGGGCCAGGTCCTTACTTAGCATGAGAAAGACTTGCCTCTGACTCCCAAGGCTTTACTGTCTGCAACTGAATGAAAGGTAAGGCATACTCATCTTTGTGGAGCTTTCTAATACCTTGGTGTTGACACAACTTGGTGGAAAGGGCTGCATGCCCTTTTTCTGGCCTGTCCCCACTCACAAATGTCTTAACAGAAACACACACACATTTTAAATGAACAGCATGAACCCCATTGAAAAACACTCAAGAAGCTTTGTTTGAAGAACTGTCCCAGGGCTGGGAGTGGTCAGGTTCAGATCCTAGGTGAAGTCTTGTTGCTAAATTATCCACAATGGAGGGCCAATCACCCCTCCTTTGAGACGTTCCTTTTATGTTAAGTGAGAGCATAGACTAGCTAATGGCAGTATCTTTCATATCAAACTGTCTATGATTATGAGTTCCTAAGACTTGACAAAACTTAGAATTTAAAAATTTAATTTAAATATATAAATGCAAAAATATTCAATTCCAGTAAACTGCTGAACAAATCCTGCCCTCTCTTATCCTCTTCCCTTCAGACTTTCTGAGCATAAAGCTTTTTCTATGATTCAATACAATAAGCTAAAATATCTCCAAAGTGGCAATCAAGCTGCAAACATCTAGACCACATAATGTATGCTCAAAATACTAATTGGATTTTCTTTTTAAATAAATAAGCAGAAATCCACTCCATATTGCACATTAGCATATAATATATAGGAAGTAAGCATTTTTACAGCCTGGATCAAACATAATTGTATTTATTTCACATATAATAGGCTCATTTTTATAACATTTAATTATATGTTACAGGATAACAATTGCTACAGAATACCTACTATCTTTCTCCTGCTACATAACATAAATAAACAGATATGTAACTTGATCCAATGACATATTTTGAATATTAACTTGCCTGCACTTTGGTTTTGGTAATTGAAAATTTCTTCTCTGGAGTAATGTAGTCTTTGGAGCAAAGTAAGTACTGAATGTCTGTATCCACCTAAAATTCCTGTGTTAAATCCTGATGCCTAATGTGATGGTACTAAAAGATGTGGCCTTAAGAGGTGCTTAGTCCATGAGGGCAGAACCCTCATAAATGGGATTCCTGCTCTTATAAAAGACACATCAGAGAATCCCCTTGCTCCTTGTGTCATGGGAGCACACAAAGACATCAGTCTTTGAGCAGGGAAGCTGGCTCTCATCAGACACCAAATCTGCTGATGCCTTGGTCTTGGACTTCTCAGCTTCTACAACTGTAAGAAACAAATCCTTGTTTATAAGCCATCTGTCTATGGTATTTTTGTTAGAACACCTGAATGGACTGAGACAAGGGGGAATGAAGAAGTCTTTCCTTGCCAGTCCAATTAGGAGCTTCTACAGGCCTGCCTCCCCCTTGGGAGGGATGTCTATCCTTAGAAACCTGCCTGGGACAGCTATGTTCATAGGTTCCATGATTTCCTCAATCACCATATTTTATTATCATGTTTTTGAGTCAACTACCTGATTCCTGGGAAACAACCTTGAGGTTTGCAGAGGATTTACTGGGGAGTGCACTTGGGAACCTGAAAGAAATGGGCAAGAGGAACCGCTTGGAGGCAGACATTTACATGAAATGGATCACAGATCTACATGTAAGAACCAGAAGTATAAAACTCTTAGTAAAAGTACAGGAGTAAATCTGGTGGAAATAAATCTTGAGTAACACAATGGTTTCTCTGATATGACACCAAAAGCATAAGTGACAAATGAAAAAGATAGATCAAAATGAGTATGAGTGCCCTTCCAAAACATAATTAAGGAAGTGGAAAGACAACCCACAGAATGGGAGAAAATATCTGTAAACCCTATAGGGACTTGTCTGCAGAGTACGTAAAGAACTCTTACAATTCAATAATAAAGACTCCAATTTAAAAACGTATGAAAGATTTGAACAGACATTTCTTCACAGAGGATAGACAAATGGGGATATACAATAAGCACAGGGAAAGAACGCTCAATATCATGGGTTATGAGGGAAATACAAATCAAAGCCCCAATGAGACACTACTTCACACCCACTAGGATAGCTGGAATCAGGGACAGATAACAGCCCGTGTTGATGAAGGTCTGGCAGAGTTGGAACCCTCAGACTTGCTCATGAGAATATAAAATGATTCAGCTCCTCTGGAAAACAATTTCATGGTACCTCAAGATGTTAAACTAGAGCCACCACATAATCCAGCAATTTGACTTCTGAGTATGTGGAAGGAGAAAACTGAAAACAAATCCATACACACAACTTGTACACAAATGTTCAAAGCAGCCATATCATTTCTCATAGCCCAAACCAGAAAACAATCCAAATATCCATCAATTGATGAGAAGATAAACAAAACGTGATATACCCGTGCAAGGAATATTATCTGGCAATGAAAAAAAATAAAATGGTGATACACACTACAGTGTGGATGAACCATGAAAACAGTATGGCAAGTGAAAGAAGCCAGACACAAAAGGCCACATACTGCACGATTCCATCGATGGTAAATACCCAGAATAGGGAAATCTTTTGAGACAGAAAGTAGATCAGTGGTTGCCAGGGACTGGGGTGATGGGATGAATGGGGAACGATTGCTCATGAGAATGAGTTTTGCTTGTTTGTTTGTGTTTCTTTTTGAAGCGGGTGATGGAAAAGTTCTGGAAGTGGATAGTGGTGATAGTTGCATGACTTTGTGAATACACTAAAAAATACTAAATTTTATACTTTTGGGGCCTGTATTTTGGGATATGTGAATTATAGGTCAATAAACAAAAAAAGAACTGAGCAGAAGGACTGACTGAACTATAATGCAGTTGTAATCAAGAGCTCAGCCAAGCTCTTGGGACGCTCTCAAGATAGAATTGTTCTGAGATGAGGCGAGAGGCCTGGCCCCTGTATCCATCAGCTGCAGGACAAGGGCTGACGCCTCTGGTGGTGCCCTCAGCCAAAGGTAATTCTTCGAGAGGTAGTCAGCTGCCTGCCATCAGCGGACCAGCATCCCAGTAGTTAGGAGAACAGATGCTTTAGTCTTAACTTGGGGGACATGATGGCACCCATACTATCCACCTATCATCAGTCTCCCTCACTGCTCTGTCAGAGACGCAAGTCCAAGAACCAATCTTGTGTGTTCACCACAACATTCTGGTGTTTGGGGCTCGGTTAAATACTTAACATATTTAAATGAGTGAGTGATACTTCTTTGGTTTGTTCCCATGTCGGGATCCTATACCCTGTCCTGAAAATCTACCCCTGCTATATTCTGAGAGTTTCTCTAAAACTCAGGAACCTCTGACAAATTTCAGAAAGGCCAGACTTCATGGATGCTCACTTCTTCACGTCAGTGTCGCTACCTCCGCAAACCTACCTCTCCTTCAGGTACCAGAAGAACTCCATTGTTCTTATCCCCCAGACCACAGCTGGGATTACGCTAGGGAAGGTTTTGCTATTCGTGGCTCTCAGGATGGAAATATATCAGAGTGACAGTTTATTATGTAAATTCAAGTGTCAGAAGAATGAGCACAAACAAATACTCAGAGGATCTCTCTGGCAAAGGGAGGAAAAGTGAAGGGGGAACGAACATTCACAAGGCTCACACTATGTGCCAAGTTGTACTAGGCCCTTAAGTTGCCCAGCCAGCCCGAGAGCCCCATTACACAGTTGAAAAGATTGAGCATCAGGGAGATTAAATAGCTCATTCAACTTTCCATGGCTATTATGAAGCCTAGGGATGTAGAGCAAAAGAAAGAGGCCTTAGGAGTCAGTGAGGCTAGGCTGGGGTTTTCAGGGAAACAGATTCCAAGGAAGAAGTGTGGTCAAGTTCCAGTTGTCCTGGTTCCCAGTGACCCAGAATCCCAATCAAGCTATCCAGACTCCAGGTCAGGTTAGTGAGGGGACAGCTGGAACTGACTTGCACAAACCCAGGCTAGCCATGGCGGAGAGGCCTGTAAAACACTGGCCTACTCACCACACCCTGGGCTGGACTCTGCATTAAACCTCTACTGATATAACCCAAGCACGCGCCTCTCATTTCTAGGGCTGAAGAGCCCATAGTCCACCTCAGCCTGCACTTCCCAATCTCACCTGCAATCAGCCTACAGATCAATTCTGCAGGGCATGGTTGGACCCCATGGATCGTCTGAAAAATCCAGGTGGGCACAGGGCAGAGCACTTGGTATCAGAAAACTGTTGCAAATTTGTGGCAGATCTGGGATGTTGACCTACTGGCTTCACGCCTCCATCTCTGGTTTGTGGCTGCTCACGCTGCTGTTCATGGCCAAGCCTGATCGGACCACTCATCAGGTGCAAGTTCCCCTGTTCCTGAGCCCACCCCACTTCGGACATGCTAGCTTTCCAGAACTGCGCCCCGGGTCCATTTGGATTTAGACTTCTGGACTAAAGCTGGATATATAGGGGCTTGGGGTGCTGAATCATGATCCCTTGTCATTCCTGGGCATGTCCTAGGGTCTTTCCATTTTAAGTCCAGACCATCTAGTCTTGGTGAAGGAGAGCTGTTTCTACCAGTTCTTTTACTTTGCATGGGACCCTGAAACCCTTTATGTTTGGTCCTGTAGATCTGACTCGTGTGTGCAGGGAAATCAAAGCCAGAGCTGTGGTTCTGGAATCTCAGATCTGCCTCTCACAAGCCTATTTGGTAAGAGGAAAAGAAAGCACCATTCGTTCTTTTCACCAAGCTTCAGAAAAGCAATGGAGCAAAAAGGGAAGCAGAAGGAGCTAGTATACGGTGTCAGCCTTTGTATGTATCTTGTCATATTTTAGCTTCGCAATACAGATGACTGTTAATGTCTTCATTTTTGAATGGGAAAACATAGGGAAGTTAAATGACTTTCCCAGTTCTCTGCAGATATTAAATGTGGTATTGCCATTCTCAGACTCTCCAGCTCTCCGATTTGCATTCTGTACACTTCACAGGGCTAGATTTCCAAACAAGCCTGTATATGAGTATCACCTGTTATGCTTCCTAAGTATATAGATTTTCAGGATTATTCCTCAAAATGGATTCAGCAAGTCTTGGAGGGAGCCCAGGAATCTGTGACCTTTTTTCAAGTATGGGCAACACTTCACTTAAGCAGACCATGCCACTGTCCTGGACCCTCCAGGTGACAAAGCTTCATAATTCAGAAATCGTTTCTAAATCTTGAGAGCAAAGGCAAGATGATGTTGGAAACAGTGTGCAGGACAAAGGGGAGACAAGAAATCAGGACCCTTCAGAGAGTCTCTCTAGCATGGAGTTAAGAGGAAACGACGTCTTACACCTAAGGAAGGGTGGGAGGGCTGGAAAGGGGGTGGGAGGGCTACGGCAGAGCAGATGGAGGACAAGATAGGATGAAGAGGGCAGCTAGTCCATGGCTCCTTTGCTCAGGCAAGTTCTGGGCCCAACGAGACAGCGATGGTGCTTGAAATAAATGAGGTCATGACACAAAAAACGGAAAAGGAATAAGAAACAAATGCCTTGCTTGAATAAAACAGGAGAACTGGAACCATTTTAAGATTTTCTCATTCTTTGAAAATATTAAAAAATTGCTTCTATTCTTACCATGCATTGAAAAACTGTTTTTGAGATCATAGCTGCCAAGAACTGGAGCAAAACAATAGCACAAAGCGAGGCAAGACTCCTCTTATTTTATCATCTTGATCTATTCTCTAAAGAGAAACCAAAGAAAAAGATGAACAGAAAGGTCACCTTTTATTTACGAGAAAGAAATAGATGCTGATAGGTGCGGTTCTGAACTACTTAAGAAAATGAAGTCAAATCTGGAGTCATCGGCACTCAGAAATAGCTTGTTTCTTACAATAAGGAGACAGCAGGCAACGGATAGTGAAGGATACGTAACTAATAGTCTACCTTCTCTCCTGGATGTTATTAACATAATCCAGATGTTTTAAGAACTTGGATTCGGGTGAAGAAGCAAGTGCAACTGGTTAGGGAAAAATTCAAGGGCTACAGTTACACATGAACTTACGTGTATATCCTGCTGGATAAGTTCTGAAGACAATCCTTTCAGGTTTTAGGCTATAGGAAGCAGATGATATAAATCTGAGACACATCTAAGTGATAAAACGTGCAGGGAAACTATCATGAGGTATTTACACTATAATTTAAGGTCAAAGCTCCAAATGCAACCACGAAGAGAAAGAGGAAAGTTTATTAAGAAAGTAACATATGCCAGATACTGTGATGAATTTTATGTCATCTAGTCCTCCAAGCAATGATGAGAGACAGATACTCACAGATGAGGCATCTAAGCCTCAGAGTTTGTACCTTGTCCTTACTGGCAAACAATAACTGATAAATCAAGGTTCTAAGCCATTTGTTTGATGTTAAGTGATATCGACGCTTCAAATAGAACCATTCCACTTGTCCCTCTGCTCTTCCGACTCTCCATTGTACTTGTTAGCTTTACCGCTTACCTTATTACTCTCAAAGCCACGCTCTAGCTAGACTGACATCCTGCGTGCATTCCTGGGACTGTCCCACCTTTGTTCACTGAATCTCCATCTTTCAAGGTTCCGTTCTGTACATCCCTCCCTTAAATGTCCTTCCAGAGTCCTGCTGCCTTCAAGCGCCCCCTTCCTCTACACCCATGGATGGACCTTCTCACTAATGACCTCATTTGCCAGTTGCCATACTTGACCTCAGCCTTGGGAATACACTTTCTGTGCCACCTTCTATTTTCTAAATCTTGCCATTGCTGGGGATGCCAGCATGTAATGCTAGTAGCAAGGTCTTACATAACTTTTTTCCTTCCTACGTAACTCGTAGAGAACACAGAGTAAAATGTTTTCCATTATTTGCATAAGCAACCATAATTACAATAATTACTTCAGGATTTAAAAAATGCTTCCATCTCTGTTGTCTCACTATTTTAATATAGCACCTCATTAAGAACGCATAAGAACCCTGGATAAATTATTATAGTTTAATGTAATTATTATATTATAATAGGTATTATTTCCTTCATGTTACTGTTAAGGGAACGAAGGATCAGGGAGGATATGATAGTTAGCACAAGGTCTCACTGTTAGGAAACTGTACCTGTCTCTGGGGCTTCACTTAAGGTGGTCACTCAACACATGTGGATGAACCAATAAATGAGTAAGAATTCAAAGCAGGCCTTCTAACTCCAAACTTTCTACTCCACCATTAAGGATGATTTATTTGACACTGTATGCTTGTTTATGTTTTCCTCGTAAAGTCTTATTCCAGTGTAGTTTACACTGTTGCCTTTGCAACACCTCTCAATAAATTCCAGTGAATACCAAACTAAGTAGCTGAGTCAGAAAGAGGAAACAATAGCTAGCTTAATTTTAACAGGACTAAATTCTCCATTAATGATACTAAAAAATTACTGGTGACTTCAAAGAAGTCTGAGTTTGAAAAACGGTAAGCCTGAGTGATCCCAATTACACAAGATTTCTTAATTATGCTTTAAAAAACTTTTCATAAAGGCATTGTCATGATTACTTAAGGATAAAAAAAAAGATCATGGAAATATATACACTTCCTTCAAAGTAAACTAATGACATGTGGTTAGAGCAGGTCAACAATGGTTTCTGTCCAAAGAAAAAAATGAATTTCAAATAAATTTGTCTGAACAATCAAGTGTATTTAATATTTACAAGCTGGTCTAGAGGGAGCCTGCCTTTCTAAAGGGTACATGGGTCAGGACAAGTTAGGATGAGGTAAGGGAGTTGGAGGAAAGTAGGAGTTGTATAATTATCCCTTCATCAGAATCAGAAACATTCAGATAGTCTATCCAGGCCAGAAATATATATATATGTATGTATATATGTATATATAATATTTATATATAATATGTATTATATATATATAAATATATGTATATATTGAATATATATATATTAAACACTGGCTAGAGAATACTAATTAGAAGCTTTATACAGCAAGAAAATGAGAGTCCCTATAAAATACAGCATATACATATAAATATATTTTAAAATAAAACAATTTGCATCAAGAGTTGTGTCTCAGGCTGCTCTCAGCATGCAGACCTTTCTCGAGAAGGAACTCGTGAAAAGCTGTGACCCATGTGTCTAAAAGAAGATAAAGTGGGCCATCCCATCTGGTTTCCCTTTCACGGGGCTCCTGTCCTACACTGTCTGCTCTCTCCTGGGAATGCGCCGCCCTCCCCCAGGGCCCCTTTTACTCATCATACATGGTCCTTACTCTGAATGTTAACACAGCTCTGTCCTCCTAACCTGAGCAGGGTAGATCTGCAGTGGCTCTCCCAGGGATCAGCCATATTCTGCCTCTAGGAGAGCCCAGGTGCGGGCACTGCTGCACAGAGTGGAGCAAAGGAGAAGTACTTACAGCTGTTCAGAGGGGAAGTCTGTTCATACTGGAAGTTCTGGGGAAACAGCCCTTGGATGGGTGGTACACTGAATTTCCGGTGCATTTCCCGGCACTCCTTCTTAGCAAGAGCAAGTCTATTCATCTCAGCTTAATTCACTTTCACCCAGTGTTGTGGGGCATACACCTTCATTCCTCCCAGGATGAAGTGAAGGGCTCAGGCTTAAATGAATCAAACTGGGGCCAATCTGAGCACAATACGCCAAAGCAGAGGTAATAGAGGAGGGAAAACAGGTCTATGTAAAAGGAGGAAGCAAAAAGTTCCAAACACTTCCACGATCCAGGAGGGGCTATTACTTGGAAAGCCATTTATAGAATTGTTAGATTAAAGGAGAAGAGACAAAAGCAATACAAGACCCAAGGCTGGGGCGATCTTTTCATCAGTACAGAAAAAGGGAGGACATTTGGTATTTAAAACCAAACCTGATACAGTTCCTTCCACTCCATAAAAACAAAGCAAAACAAAACAAAAACAAACAAACAAAAAACAATTTTCATTCAGGAAAATACTTTGTTACTTCCTAGTAGAGGGGTCTTCATTTGTGAAACTAGACAGTCTGCCTTACAAAATGGGATGCTCTACTCTCGGGGCTGGTCTGGGAGAATAGGACCACACTGAAGAGATTACATTTATCTACATGTTAAAGTAAGAAGAATCCTGAGATTTCTAGGGCAAAGGGAAGGAAGCTCAGATGCTCAGGGCATCAGAAAGAGAGGGAAGAGTTCTCTAGCCACATGGGGGCAGGCAGAAAGCCCAAGAGAAAAATCAGAAAGAGGGAAAATTTTGGTTGGAGATTAGATGGTACACACATACACGCAAATGAAATTAAGAAAAGTGTCAAGTCTTTAATTGTAAATTTTGTTACAGTAATCTGTTATGTAAACACCACTTCTATCTCCCCAAACCTTTGCTATCCCTTTGGCAAATGGTGGGGAAATCAATGAAAAGGGTCCATGCCCCACATCTGGGCCAAAGAGCAGTCATTGAAGGTAGGATGCAAGGGGGGGTGGGCGTCCCAAGTTCAACTAGATTGGAAATAAAGCAAGAAGCACTGGGCATTTTACTGAAACGCAGGGGGAAGGCACAATTAACTTCTTCAAAATGTTATAGCAATTAAGAAAAAAAAAATCCAGGGGTGCCTGGGTGGGCTCAGTTGGTTAAGCGTCTGACTTCAGCTCAGGTCATGATCTCAGGGTCCTGGGATCAAGCCCCATGTCAGGCTCCCAGATCAGTGGGGAGTCTGCTTCTCCCTCTCCTTCTGCCCCTCCCCACTCTGGGTGCACACACTCTCTCTCTCTCTCGAATAAATAAAATCTTAAAAAAAATCCAAAGGACAGTACGACTAAAGCCAACAACTCATTCACACAGGTTTTACAAGACTCTTAATTAAATTAGGAGGAAAAAAAGAATAACCAAATCTTACAATCTTACAGCCATGACAATAAAAATTCTTATCCATAAGCAGATCAATACGGTGGGTTTGATCTTTTACTCCAATCACTCATTAGCCCTGTAATTTGCAGGAGCTTATGTGAACTTCCTGTGCCTCGCTACTTCTCTCTAAAATGGATAAAGGCGTAAACTCCACACCACAGAGTTGCAAGGATTCTAGGAGGCCACTCACGTAGAGTGATTAACAGAGAGCCAACCATGATACTGCTCCTACGTAATCACTGTGATTTAAAAAGACTTATTGCTAAGAATGAAGTGAAATGATTATAAGATACTGCTTTGTAAAGATTAAGGGAATATACTTGTGTTACTGTGGGTTATTATGAAATAAAAATTTTAAAAATGAAAAAAAGATAAAATTCTTAAATTTTTGGTCCTAAAACTCAGAAGATAATTCTCTCTCAGGCGTTTCCAGTGTGAAATGTTTCCTCAGGGGTCAGAAGCAGCCCCAGCCTATTGACTTTAGCGGCATCATGGGAGAGCAAGAAAGCCCTGAAGTATTTAGCACACAGGTCAAGAAATTTCCAACTTGGCTTCTCAGCCCTCCTCATTAGGAAAATTCTTGAAGGAGAAGCTCCATGTGGCCTCTAGTTTTTAGAATGTACATTACTATTTACTAATAATGATAGTGATTACTATTATTTATAAAGTTAACCCTAAACAAATATTTTGCCAGTTGTACTCTTTAATATATTAATGATCATTTTATTCATTATCCTGTATTTTGGTATAATTATAACTCATATTACTCTGTGAATTAGTATGTTTGTCAAAGTTTATCCAATGAAAAGACCAGTTTTAAAGCTACATATTGATATAATTGAAAGCCGCTTGGCTATGAGTACTTGGAATGAAAGGTTTTCATCAGCGACAACTGAATTACACTACAAATTACATCAAAGGAGATCCTGATAAGACTGTAGAGAGGATAGTGAACAATGATTTGTCATGGAAAGAAGAGCATTCCTAGGAGGAAACCATGCCACTTCCACAGAGTAGCAGTTTCTTTTTCTAGGTGGCAGACCTGGGACTGGGGAGTCCCTCACTGGGCCAGCTGCCATTTCCCACCTCCCTCAAAAACTCTGTTTTTCCATCATAACCTGTGTGTATGTACCTTTCATGTCATGTTTCAGACACAGCTCTGAGCTCCACTGTCCAAAGTTGCTGTAAAAATTAAACTTTGGTTTGGAAAAGATTGCTGAAATACAGAATCTCTAAATAGGATTTGTTAGTGATTTCTATGATTCCCGTCACAAAAGTTCTCAATATGATTAGATGTAGGAGGCAAGGGAATGGATTTAAATGAGATTATGCCACAAGAGACAACAGAGGTAATTGACAAATACTTTCAGGCATATACTAGATATTGTAAATAAATGTCTTTGCTCTCAAGATTATCATTCTATGGAGGAAAGGTCTCATAAGGAGCAACTGTAAAACTATAATGCAATGTGCTGAAGATTATAAAAGGGGCATGAATAATGTACCTTGTGTTCTTATTTATCAACCTCTGTAAATTGACTAACCCAGGAAACAACTTACACATTTCAGATCTAGGAGTTCATTCTGTCGTCTGCCTTTAGTGTTTGAGCCTACCTTTAGTAGCCAGGTTTGAGTGACTGGTGCTTGCCGATAGATTTCTAGAGTCTTTGCAGGACAAAAAGTGTCTTTCTATTGCATTATATTTGAGGACAACATGTCAAGTTGTAAAATCTTGCCTAACATTTAAATTTTCTGACGGTTTTATAGATGTTTCTTTATTGCTTTCTGGTTTTGACTGCTGCAGAGAAGAAATTCAAATCTAGTCTGGTTTCTCTTCATTGAAAATGAATTATTTTTATAGTTAGCAGCATAAGCTACTTATTTTTGCTTTGAGGTTTAAAAACTTGTCAGGGAATGCCTGGATATTAGTTTCTACTTAGTAATTTTACCTGCATACAGTAAGCCTTCTTGCCCTTAAAAGTCTTTATGGTTGGAAGATTTTCTTTTGTTACATAATTACTGATTGTAATCATTCACCTCTTCCTGGGTAGGCTTGCCCAGAATTTTTATGACCTGGGTTTGGTGCTGTTCATGTACTCTTACGTTCACTTTAATTTCTGAGACATCTCTTCTGCATCCTGAGTATACTTTTTTAAATTCATATTTTGGTTCTCTGATTTGATTTTAGCAATGTTGGTTCTGCTTTTTTCCATTTTCAATAAGGATCTTCTTTTCATTTTGCCCACATTTTACTATAGCTTTAAGCACTATCGGTGATGTTTCATCTAATCTAGGATTAAAAGAAAAATATCTCAACCTAATATTTTATTTTATTTCATATAAAATATATATTTCAAAGTAGACTTGATTCTGAACTCCAACATCTTCATCACCTAGTTTGTTTCAATAATTTGTCTAAAAAAAACCCAACAACTCGTCTTTCAATTTGGGTTGATAATATTTAGTATTTTGATCAGAAGTCTATATGCTTTGCTTTTCAAAGTGTGGTACAGGTCCTAGGGATATCAACATCAACTGGGAGCTTATAAGAAATGCAAAATCGTAGCCCCCCCACCCCCCCCGCCCAGCCCTACTGAATCAGAATCCACAAAATCAGCAGGTAATGTATATTCACCTTACATACTTGAGAAAAGCCTGGTCTAGAGTAGCCATGTACTTGGTTGTTGGGGGTCATCTAAGCCAGCAGTGATATCAGAATAGATGCAGGTAACAGTTTTTAAGTTTTCTGGGTCTAAGGTGTGGATTGGGGGAAACATGCTTGTCAAACTCTAATGAGACCAAAGACTAGGCGAGCTCCAGCCCAGAAGTTGTTTTACATGCTTCTTGAATCATCTACCATGGTTGTCTTCTCTAAAGCATGGATGAAGACAGACAAGGCAATCTAACTGTGAACATGCCAAAGCCAGCCGAGTTGGGGGCTGCCGGTTAATGCAGCCCTAGAACACAGGAAGGAGGGGACTGCACAGGAAGGGTTTGCCTCAATCTAGGCAGGTGCTGAGATACAGGCCAATTAATTTTCACGGTTTTATTTTGTTTTATCTCTGAACGTTCAGTGAATTCAGAGGTCATTGCTTTTATTGTCAGTGTGAAATAAAGATGGTGGATGGTCTTACCCAGCTATGTGCAGGCCAGACAGGGGTATGCACAATCGTTCCTTCTGCTTGTCCTTTTCATTCTTAAATTGTTTTGTAAGTATATGGTGACATCTGATAGGAAGATGGCTCTAAGCCCAGTGGTTCCTTCTGCCACCTCCCCAGAGTTCTGCCATTGTAGGAAAAGCAGAAACTTGTCAAAATTCCAAAAACATTAGGTCTACACAAGCCGCTCTTGTTAAAAAGAGAATACATTTCATGGGTGTGTATTTATAGTTGATCCTTGAACAACACAGGTTTGAACTGCCCAGGTCCACTTATATGCAGATTTTATTTCTTTGAAGAGTTGATAAGCAAAAGCCAGAAGGCATTTATTTACAACCGCCCACCCCAGTCTCTGTGGGACCAAATCAAAGGCTGCTGGTACACAGGTCATGCCTCCTGCCTTCTGAGTATCTTGGGAGGACTGCTACAGCAGTCAACATCCCCCAGGGATGCCGAGACCAGGCAGGGCTGCAGATGCCCTGTGCGATGACACGGTAGTCAAGTGTCGCTCCCAGGGCTGCTGGGCAGGAGGCTGGGCTGAAGCAAAGGAAGGTCCCTATCCAGGCAGTAGGGACTGTGTTGCATAGGGAGCCCTGCGCCCCTGCCCTCCAAATCCTCCCCACCAGGCTCCACGGCCGTGCCTGGGTGGCTGGAGACCTTGGGCTCCTCCTGGGCTGGGTGCAGACTATTCCCCACAGTGGAGCCCAGGCCCCGCGGCCTCCCAGAGGCCCGCACACTCACATGGGGCCGCAGCTGCCCTTGGCCTAGGGCAGGTGGTGCACCTCCAGACAGATGGGCAGCTGTACTGCGTCTCCAGGCTGCTGTTGCCACCCTAGGCCCGTCCAGAGGCTGCTGCAGCTGAGCCAAGGCCACCGGGCTACGGAACATGGCTATCCTGGGACCCGGCCCACCACCACCACCCATGTCCGAGCCAGAGGCCAATCTATAAGCAGACTTTTTTCAATCAATATACGTACAGTACTGTAAATATATTTTCTCTTCCTATTTCCTTAGTAACATTTTCTTTTCTCTGGCTTCCTTTATGGTAAGAATACAGTATATAATACATATAACAAAAAATACGTGTTCATCAACTGTTCATGTAACTCGTCAGGCTTCTGTCGACAGTAGGCAATTAGTTATTAAGTTTTTGAGGAATCAAAAGTTATCGGTGGGTTTTCTACTGCTTGGATGTTGGCACCCCTTACTCCCCAATTGTTCAAGGGTCAATTGTATTCACTTTCTGCCCATTTGTTTACTCAATGACTCTGACTATTTAGGAGACACTGGCCTAGGTTCTGGCCATACGGCAGTAAACAAAGAGATGAAACTTCTTCCCTCACGGAGTTTATAATCTAGCGAAAATATACAGACGCTATAAAAATAATCATGCAAAGATGGTAATAAATCACAAGGAACTAGAGATTGCAGGTATTTGTATGCAACTAAGCTGGGAAGATTGATATCGCTATTTTGTAAAGGATACTTGAAGGAGCCCGCGTTTATAAAACTGAACTTCAGCAGACTTGAAGGAAGTGAAAAGGTCTAAAGGAAGAGCAGTGCAAGTGGAGGACGCTCAAGGACACTGCTCCACGACAGGGCAATAGAGAATTTCATTTAGAAACTCAAAAAACCCTAAAGATCCAAATGTTATTTATGCCCATTAAAATCTGATGTCCAGTCCTGTTGTCTGTGGTCCCCAAATATCTTTATATCTCACTGCCCACCCTCCTAATTCAGGCCCTCGATATCTTTTGCTGGAACCATAGCAGTAGCTTCTTTACTGGTCTGTTTTCTTTAATTTATATTAACCAAGTCCATCCTCAAGCAAAAATGTACTCATGCAACATCTCTGCCTAAAGTCTTCCGAAAATATTCACACAGAGAAAAACAACATTGGAATTCCAACACACACTCATTCACAAAAGTCAATTTCAAATGGATTTGATACAAAAATCTAAAAAGCAGATCTTTAAAACTTTCCAAAGAAAATAGAGCAGAACACATCCATTAACTCAAGCTGAAGTTACTTTCCTTAAACAAGACACAAAATACACAAAGAATAGAGACAGAGTCTGACAACTCTAACTACAGTACAATCACAAACTTCTCTTCATCAAAAACAATCAATACAATAAGCCATAAACTGGGTAAATAATTTGCAATACACATAATTGACAAAGGAATTAGCATCCAGAATATGAAAAGACCACCTATAAATCAATAAGAAAAACTTGTAAAAGCTCGACTGGGCTTTTCATGGAAGAAATATAAAAGTCTTCCACTATGGACTCCGGGAAACAAACAGGGCTTCAGAGGGGAGGGGAGTGGGGTATGGGATAGACCGGTGATGGGTAGTAAGGAGGGCACGTATTGCATGGTGCACTGGGTGTTGTACGCAACTAATGAATCATTGAACTTTACATCGGAAACCAGGGATGTACTGTATGGTGACTAACATAATATAATAAAAGGAAAAAAAAGAAATATTAAAGTCAATGTATTATAAGAAAAAAAAACTGCCTAGTAATTGGATTCTTGAAATGCCATTTACAGCCCATGAGATTAGCCCAAATTTTTTTTAAAGAAGTACTTATTGACAAGGTCATGGAAAGCAGATGGTAGGGATGGTAGTGCAAATCAGTGAAACCAATTTGAAAAACTACTCAGTATTATCTTTTAAAATTAAATGTGAACACTTCCCACAACCCAGAAATAACACCCTAGATGTAGTCAATACTCTAGAAGACTTTTTACACAAGTGCATGTGGAGACATAGATAAAAATTTTATAACAGCACTGACAATAAAAGCGATTAACTTAGAAACACCCAACAGACATTAGAAGGTTAAAACATACATGGATTGGGAAAGCAAGTTCTCTACAGCTACATTCATCAACAGAGAAAAATTCCGTAAATGTAGGATTGAATTTTAAAAAGTCACCAAAATACATGTTCAGTATAATACTATTTAAGTAAGCTTCTGAAATGGAAAGGTGCTAATCAATAGGTATAAAGTTTCCATTTTGCAAGATGAGTAAGTTCTAGAGATCTAGACTATGCAACATAGAGCCTACAACCCACAATACTGTATTGTGCGCTTAAAAATTTGATAAGAGGGTACATTTCATGTTAAGTGTTCTTAGCTCAATAAAATAAAACAAAATTAAATAAATAAACCATCTATCATGGAGATGGGCACAATTATAAGAAAATCAGCTACCCCTGGAGGGTGTTTAGATTTCAGAGGGACACAACAGGGACCTCAATAGTGTTACTGATGTTTTAATTTGTTAAACTGAATAGGTGAGAACACTATATCACTTTTTGTCATATTTTACATATACAAAATTCGTATCCTTTGAATAAATGATATATTGCATATTTTAAAAGGCGGGGGGGCCTGGGTGACTCAGTCAGTTGGGCGTCTGCCTTCGGCATAGGTCATGATCCTGGGACCCTGGGATTGAGCCCTGGGATTGAGCCCTGTGTCGGGCTCTCTGCTCAGTGGGGAGTCAGCTTGTCCCTCTCTCTCTCTCTCTGCTCCTCCCCCTCCTGGTGTGCTTGCTCTCTGTCTCTCAAATAAATAAATGAAAAATCTTTTTTTGGGGGGGGAGTGTGAGGAACAGCAAATCTTGGATTCACATCTCAGATATTCTACTTTGTATAACGCACTATACGATTCACCATTATGCCCCCTCACATATAGAATTGAAAACGAATTACAGACTCTATATACAATGCTCGGCACGTGGTGAGTACTGAAAAATATCAAGTATTATGGGTGGAGGGTTCTTTGATGTCTCCTCATGGTTTGTTCCCTTCTTTGCATGGTGTATGTTATCTTGAACAGACCTCAACCAGCTTGTCCTGCTTCATCTCCCACCACTGTTTCTTCTCATTACTGTTCCAGACATATACCAACATTCCTCATCTATTTGCCTTCACAATCAAGCCCATTTATCTGCCATTATCCCTCAAATCTCAAGCAAAATCACATCTATACTGTGAAGCAGAAATCATCGTAGCACTGACTCCCCATGTCGTAATTTAGCATTTCCATGTCTGTCTCACTATAGTGTTATCAACTATGTGACGGCAGGAACCGTATTTTTTTCCTCATTGTATCACAAGACCAGAAACACATAAAAATTGAAACAATCAACACATATCTATTGAATGGATGAAGTCATGATTTTGAGATAACCTTAATTAATTAATCTCTAAATTCTGGGTTAAATTTTTTCAATTGAAGCAAGCTTGTGTAATTTTATTATTCACAAGGGTTTGTTGCAGAAAAACTAATGAAGTAATTCTACAAAAAGAAAAGTAGTTCAATTTGAAATATTTTCTTATTCTAAGCCCATCTAAAAAAAACCCCACAAATATAGTCATCTATGAAAGAAGACACACATCTATATCATCCTAAGAACAT